>NC_086445.1:699209883-699509883 GCF_028390025.1 Pseudophryne corroboree
TGAAGTTATTTTAGGCCTGAGTTAAAAAAAACACTATATCAAGGCTTTTGCAGCAACTTTTAAATGTACTTTTACCCTACTTAACAGATAAGCAATCCAATCTGAATCAAACACAATATGACTCATTTGAACCTTGTTTTGCAACAATATGATCAGATATGCAGAGTACAGGTGTATGCTTGTATTGTGTGCGCATATTGTGCCAAACAGAAATTCACAAACTTTTTAAATAGCTTTGCTTATTCACTTTACGGGTCCCACCAGCATCCCTACAAACCATGCAGAGCAGACGCTTATCTTATCAGCACTCGAGAAAGAGTTTAACAGAGTATCCACCATCCAGGAGAAGGCTTACGTGGATACCTGTCCACCCTTTGGTGATAGATAAAGTCTGCTGTACCCTGCTAGGCTGTGGGTATGAGGAAAAACAGGACGATGCCCCCAATTGATAATGTCGATATTATCTTAAACCATAAAGCTATACCTCTAGATACACTTTTACCTGAATACACGCGCTACACCCTTTGTACGCTATTTGCGTACAGAGTCCCGTACGTGGTACGTACTTGGCGTACACACGCCGCGCTGAGTGTACAGAGTACGCACAGCGCACGCACACACAATTGATAACCTTTAAACCCTATTAGTAATACAATGTAATAATATGGTTACACTTTAAACCTTAATGCAGCAAAGCACTGCAATGATGTTATACCTTAAACCTTAAGTAGCGCTGACGGTATAAAGTACCCGCAGTTCGTACACCTTATCAATACTTATAAACCTTATACAGTTAAATACGCTTTAAACCCTAGCAGGGAAATGAGGACACAACACCGATATGTAGTTGAACCACAGGGTTCTAAGGCCACAGTCAATGTACATACGTGAGAAAGTTCGCAAGCGCTTCCCGGTCCCGGTCCTCCGCTAATCAGGTTGAAAGCGTTAAGAGTCTGTGATAGTGACCTGGCCTGCAGCTCGCTCTTTATGCAGTAGATCAAAACATAATGCAATAGACACTGTGTGCTCTTCTTCCACTGGTTCGGGGGTGGGACATATCCTGTGCACCGGGGACCATTGGTCAGTTCAAGAAGTGGGCGATGGCTAGGACTTGAGATGTGGTTTCTGTTGTTTACATCTGAGTTCCCGCCTCATGATCAGTTAAACCCATCACATTAATCATAGATCTGGTATTATTAATAACTTAATGAGGTAATATTTAATAATGTTCTTATTCCCACCAGATTAATGTTTACGTGTCTCTGGACAATATGATCCCACACATGATATCATTATCTATTTCAGTCTTCAAGATACACATATATCCACATATTCATATATATATATATATATATATCCAAGTAGAAAAGAAGGCACTCACCAGACTTGTATTAAATGCAGATAAAGCCGTTTATCAAATTCACAACGGTGATTAAATCATGGTTGGTCGACGTTTCGGTCCTAGCCGGACCTTCTTCCAGACCAATATGTGCAACCGTCACAATCACAGATCAAATGACCAGTATTATTGTAGAGCCCTAAATACCCAAACAGAGCCCGCCCTCTAATTAACTAATGATAATGTCGTGCACCTGAGTAAACACATGGTTCTATATTGAACTAGAAGTATAACAAGTAGAACATCACAAGTTTAACACATAGTGGGATGTAAACAATAGTCATGATATTCAATCTTAAAAGCGCTCACCAAGTTCCCTGTAGGTATTAAAATCATCAGTGGAACGCACGCCAGCCGTGACACGCACGGCGCTTCCTCTATATGTAAGAACATTACTTCCGGACTGACGATGCTGCACTAAGTATGCTGGTGGAACGCAGTGCGTCAATGACACGCAAAGCGCTTCCACCTGTGATGGTGTGCATGTTCCCTGTAGATGTAAGTGGAACACCAGCAAGCCGTGACCCGCACGGCAATTCCGTTATAAACAAAGCCATTACTTCCGGAAGAGTGTTACTGAATAATCAGGTGGAACGCAGTGCGTCAGTGACACGCAAAGCGCTTCCATCATAGATCAATATTACAAATACAAAGGGAGAACGGTGGCTCTATATAAAGATAGATACTCAGGCATGAATAAAATAAGTAGAGTGTTTCAAATCTCAACTCAGCCAATATTCAACTAGTAGGGCAGGTTTAAGGGATATATAGAGCTCTACAAGAAACAGCATAATTACTACATATAACATATATAACTAACAAGACAATACATTTAAAAACATATATATTAACCTAAACCATATTAAATAAACTAAACTACAGTGGACTGAAAAGCTAGGTGGCCACAGTGGATACCCTAAAACACAAAAATACTCTCAAAAAAGTTTCAAAAAAATCACAAAAAAATCGCGAAAAATCACGGTTGATTCATAGTTACAGAAACACACTGAGATGGTTCTGTTCGTTCAAACCCCTTGGGGATACAGTGCCCAGGTGATGTATCCAATATGCCTCTTTTTTCAGTAGTGATAACCCTCTATCACCTCCTCGTGGTGGTGGTGGGATCCAATCAATTATCATATGTCGTAATGTAGCTACTTGATGTTTGAACTGTAGAAAGTGAAGTGCTACAGGTTTATCGCTCTTGCCGCTGGTGAGTGCCAACTGTATCGAGGATCTATGTTGGTTGATCCGTTCACGGTACGTCCTAATAGTTTTCCCCACGTACATTTTTCCACAGGGGCATGTAAGATAATAAATCACATGGTCCATTAGGCATGTTAGATGATATCTTAATTCAATTTTAGTGCCGTGCAGTGGGTGATTGAAAAAACGTCCAGTTATCATGGCTCTGCAAGTCATACATTTCAAGCACTTAAAACAGCCAGGGTTCACATTTAGCCAAGTAGTGCCAGAAGATGTTGACGGTCGCATTGTAGGTCTCATCAACATGTCCTTCAAATTGGCACCTCTTTGTACGCTTAGTAGAGGTGGTCGAACGCCAACTTTCTTGAACTTTGGATCAGTGCTGATCATAGACCAATTTTTCTTGATCGATCTCTCCACGTTGCGTAAGCCAGTATTGCAACTGGTTTTAAAGATGACCCGATCACGGGACTTATTTTTGCTACTGGTCTTGTGTATGTGTAGATTGCGAGCCTTGGTCATGCATCTGTCAACCACTGCGGCTGTGTAACCACGTTCAATGAAGCGCTTTCTGCATTCAAATAATTGAGTCTCGGCATTTAACTCATTAGAGTTATTTCTTAATACTCTAAGAAATTGAGAGACAGGTAAATTAGACTTTAAACTGTCTGGGTGATGACTGGAAGCCCATAACAACGTGTTCCGGTCGGTGGGCTTGCGATACAAAGTATACTCCAGTACTGAAGGTAAATCAGGATTCTTGTATATTGAAATGTCCAAAAAATTAATCTTGGACTCACTTACTGTAACAGTGAGTTTAATGGGACTAGTGAGGGCATTTAGGGTATCCACCATGGTAAAAAGTAGTTCAACAGAGCCCCGCCAAACTATAAAAAGATCGTCAATGAATCTTTTGTAACACACAATGTGCTCCGCATAGTTACCCAAGATATTTTCGTGTTCATACTTGGCCATGTACAAATTGGCGAACCCCGGGGCTAAATTCGAGCCCATAGCGGTGCCCGCCAATTGCACATAGTACTCATCCTGGTATTGGAAATAGTTGCATTTAAGAACCAATCTGATCAAGCTTAGGATAAACTCAATAGGCGGACCCTCGTACGGGCCCTTGATAAGTGCCTCCCTTACGGCAGCAATTCCCTCCTCATGGGGGATAACCGTATACAAGGAAGTTACATCTAAGGTGGCTAATGTACAAGATGATAAATCATCAGTAATAAGGGCTAGCGTGCTTAGGAGGTCATTAGTATCACGGATGTAGCTGTCCATGACCCTCACACAAGGTTGAAGGAAATGGTCAACAAATTTGGCCAAAGGTTGTAGCAGTGATCCTTGTGCCGATATAATCGGCCTACCTGGTGGTGTGGTTAAGGATTTATGTACCTTGGGTAAGGTATAAATAATGGGGCAGATAGGATAAGCCACCGATAAATAATCAAAGACCTCATCATTGATCCAAGTGCATTGTAATGCCTGTAATAATAAATCATCTACTTCTTTCTTAAATCTCGGAGTAGGGTTATAGGGAATTTTGAGGTAGGTGTTACTATCAGACAGCTGTTTTCTGATTTCGACATCATAATCAGCGAAATCCTGAAGGACCACTGCTCCCCCTTTGTCAGCATTTCTGATGACCACATTAGTATTTCGTTTAAGATCTCTCAACGCTTGCCATTCACTTTTTGATAGATTTGAGAATCCTTTGTTGTTACTGTGATTCAATAACACCTCATTATCAACAACCTGTAGAAAAGTTTTCAAGCTGGCGTTATTAGAGATAGGATCAAACTTGCTAGTATTTCTAAATATGCCAGATGAGCGTATATCAGACTGTGCTTGGTTGTTCATGAATTTGTTATCGAAAAATTCCCTAAGGCGTAATTGTCGCCCCATTTTATATTTTTGGATAGACCAATTAAACGATTTAAAGTGACAAGTGGGAATGAAGGACAGACCCTTCTTTAACAAGGAGGTTTCAGCCTCTGTAAGTACATGAGAGGACAAGTTAAATATTAAGTTCGAGAACCTCTCCCTCCCCGTCCTCGAGGTTTTGAACCTCCCCCTCCGCGGGTGGGGTCGCCTGTGGTGGTTTTGGCTCTCCGTGCCCTGGTGCCCGGTCCTAAAAAAGAGGATGAGGCACCAGATCCGGATGGGGGTACACTGTCAGTAAATTCAGAGTTGGAGGAGGAATAGCCCTGTGGGTGATTAAATCTTTGTTGTCTATGGTTATACCTATTTGATCGATTGTGTCGCCACCTGGTGGATGAATCATCCCCAGTCAGCCATTTGTATACCGAATGTTGCTGATAATCAGTTTCCACAGTTTCCCATTTTTTTCTCTTGAATGCTAGCAAGTCAGATCGGTATTTATCAATTTGTGTTTTAATTTTATCTAACCAATTATCCGACTTATCAGCCTTCAAGACAGAAACATGTTCTCGTTCAAATAGATCAATGTCACTTTTCACCTTTTTAAGTTCTACTCCGACCTCTTCAACAACCAGTATAAGGAGGTCAGAGGAACATTTGTTCAATATTCCACACCATTTCACACAAAAGGAAGGATTTTTCCTACCAATGGTGGGAGTATTGGCAATCCTAAATCCCCTAGGGATTCTTTTTTTCCGATAGTACTCGGATAGAAACTGTCCATGAAGAGTTAAATCTATTTCTCTCTTCTTTAATTTATTAAGTTTGTGAAAAAGGTCAAGTGGTGTATGGGCTGGTAATTGATCAAAGTCTGTTTGATTAAACAAGACTTTCTCAATATCGTCATCAGTGTAGCTGACAAAAGCATTCTCTGCTTCACTTAGAGAGTTCTCATCCAATATACCTACACCAAGAGACATTCTATACCAGGATGCAGTATGAACACTAGTGCACCAAGCGATTCAGTCCACAAAAAGTCAAACAGTTAAAATAACCAATCTTTGGTCAAATAGATATAGATAGTAAACGAATTGATTCAAAAAAATTAATCAAAAACAAATGAAAAAGACCTCATAGAGAAAAATATTCCAAAAAGATTTTTCAAAAAAAGGGTGCTCACTTAGAAGAATATCATAAAGATACCATCCAATATTCCAAGATAGATGAAGTGGCACTCACTATAAAAGCAGTATCGACTGCTGGGGTGTCCAAATTCCAGGGAAAGTCCTGTTTTCACAAGGTCCCATAATATATCCAAGTAGAAAAGAAGGCACTCACCAGACTTGTATTAAATGCAGATAAAGCCGTTTATCAAATTCACAACGGTGATTAAATCATGGTTGGTCGACGTTTCGGTCCTAGCCGGACCTTCTTCCAGACCAATATGTGCAACCGTCACAATCACAGATCAAATGACCAGTATTATTGTAGAGCCCTAAATACCCAAACAGAGCCCGCCCTCTAATTAACTAATGATAATGTCGTGCACCTGAGTAAACACATGGTTCTATATTGAACTAGAAGTATAACAAGTAGAACATCACAAGTTTAACACATAGTGGGATGTAAACAATAGTCATGATATTCAATCTTAAAAGCGCTCACCAAGTTCCCTGTAGGTATTAAAATCATCAGTGGAACGCACGCCAGCCGTGACACGCACGGCGCTTCCTCTATATGTAAGAACATTACTTCCGGACTGACGATGCTGCACTAAGTATGCTGGTGGAACGCAGTGCGTCAATGACACGCAAAGCGCTTCCACCTGTGATGGTGTGCATGTTCCCTGTAGATGTAAGTGGAACACCAGCAAGCCGTGACCCGCACGGCAATTCCGTTATAAACAAAGCCATTACTTCCGGAAGAGTGTTACTGAATAATCAGGTGGAACGCAGTGCGTCAGTGACACGCAAAGCGCTTCCATCATAGATCAATATTACAAATACAAAGGGAGAACGGTGGCTCTATATAAAGATAGATACTCAGGCATGAATAAAATAAGTAGAGTGTTTCAAATCTCAACTCAGCCAATATTCAACTAGTAGGGCAGGTTTAAGGGATATATAGAGCTCTACAAGAAACAGCATAATTACTACATATAACATATATAACTAACAAGACAATACATTTAAAAACATATATATTAACCTAAACCATATTAAATAAACTAAACTACAGTGGACTGAAAAGCTAGGTGGCCACAGTGGATACCCTAAAACACAAAAATACTCTCAAAAAAGTTTCAAAAAAATCACAAAAAAATCGCGAAAAATCACGGTTGATTCATAGTTACAGAAACACACTGAGATGGTTCTGTTCGTTCAAACCCCTTGGGGATACAGTGCCCAGGTGATGTATCCAATATGCCTCTTTTTTCAGTAGTGATAACCCTCTATCACCTCCTCGTGGTGGTGGTGGGATCCAATCAATTATCATATGTCGTAATGTAGCTACTTGATGTTTGAACTGTAGAAAGTGAAGTGCTACAGGTTTATCGCTCTTGCCGCTGGTGAGTGCCAACTGTATCGAGGATCTATGTTGGTTGATCCGTTCACGGTACGTCCTAATAGTTTTCCCCACGTACATTTTTCCACAGGGGCATGTAAGATAATAAATCACATGGTCCATTAGGCATGTTAGATGATATCTTAATTCAATTTTAGTGCCGTGCAGTGGGTGATTGAAAAAACGTCCAGTTATCATGGCTCTGCAAGTCATACATTTCAAGCACTTAAAACAGCCAGGGTTCACATTTAGCCAAGTAGTGCCAGAAGATGTTGACGGTCGCATTGTAGGTCTCATCAACATGTCCTTCAAATTGGCACCTCTTTGTACGCTTAGTAGAGGTGGTCGAACGCCAACTTTCTTGAACTTTGGATCAGTGCTGATCATAGACCAATTTTTCTTGATCGATCTCTCCACGTTGCGTAAGCCAGTATTGCAACTGGTTTTAAAGATGACCCGATCACGGGACTTATTTTTGCTACTGGTCTTGTGTATGTGTAGATTGCGAGCCTTGGTCATGCATCTGTCAACCACTGCGGCTGTGTAACCACGTTCAATGAAGCGCTTTCTGCATTCAAATAATTGAGTCTCGGCATTTAACTCATTAGAGTTATTTCTTAATACTCTAAGAAATTGAGAGACAGGTAAATTAGACTTTAAACTGTCTGGGTGATGACTGGAAGCCCATAACAACGTGTTCCGGTCGGTGGGCTTGCGATACAAAGTATACTCCAGTACTGAAGGTAAATCAGGATTCTTGTATATTGAAATGTCCAAAAAATTAATCTTGGACTCACTTACTGTAACAGTGAGTTTAATGGGACTAGTGAGGGCATTTAGGGTATCCACCATGGTAAAAAGTAGTTCAACAGAGCCCCGCCAAACTATAAAAAGATCGTCAATGAATCTTTTGTAACACACAATGTGCTCCGCATAGTTACCCAAGATATTTTCGTGTTCATACTTGGCCATGTACAAATTGGCGAACCCCGGGGCTAAATTCGAGCCCATAGCGGTGCCCGCCAATTGCACATAGTACTCATCCTGGTATTGGAAATAGTTGCATTTAAGAACCAATCTGATCAAGCTTAGGATAAACTCAATAGGCGGACCCTCGTACGGGCCCTTGATAAGTGCCTCCCTTACGGCAGCAATTCCCTCCTCATGGGGGATAACCGTATACAAGGAAGTTACATCTAAGGTGGCTAATGTACAAGATGATAAATCATCAGTAATAAGGGCTAGCGTGCTTAGGAGGTCATTAGTATCACGGATGTAGCTGTCCATGACCCTCACACAAGGTTGAAGGAAATGGTCAACAAATTTGGCCAAAGGTTGTAGCAGTGATCCTTGTGCCGATATAATCGGCCTACCTGGTGGTGTGGTTAAGGATTTATGTACCTTGGGTAAGGTATAAATAATGGGGCAGATAGGATAAGCCACCGATAAATAATCAAAGACCTCATCATTGATCCAAGTGCATTGTAATGCCTGTAATAATAAATCATCTACTTCTTTCTTAAATCTCGGAGTAGGGTTATAGGGAATTTTGAGGTAGGTGTTACTATCAGACAGCTGTTTTCTGATTTCGACATCATAATCAGCGAAATCCTGAAGGACCACTGCTCCCCCTTTGTCAGCATTTCTGATGACCACATTAGTATTTCGTTTAAGATCTCTCAACGCTTGCCATTCACTTTTTGATAGATTTGAGAATCCTTTGTTGTTACTGTGATTCAATAACACCTCATTATCAACAACCTGTAGAAAAGTTTTCAAGCTGGCGTTATTAGAGATAGGATCAAACTTGCTAGTATTTCTAAATATGCCAGATGAGCGTATATCAGACTGTGCTTGGTTGTTCATGAATTTGTTATCGAAAAATTCCCTAAGGCGTAATTGTCGCCCCATTTTATATTTTTGGATAGACCAATTAAACGATTTAAAGTGACAAGTGGGAATGAAGGACAGACCCTTCTTTAACAAGGAGGTTTCAGCCTCTGTAAGTACATGAGAGGACAAGTTAAATATTAAGTTCGAGAACCTCTCCCTCCCCGTCCTCGAGGTTTTGAACCTCCCCCTCCGCGGGTGGGGTCGCCTGTGGTGGTTTTGGCTCTCCGTGCCCTGGTGCCCGGTCCTAAAAAAGAGGATGAGGCACCAGATCCGGATGGGGGTACACTGTCAGTAAATTCAGAGTTGGAGGAGGAATAGCCCTGTGGGTGATTAAATCTTTGTTGTCTATGGTTATACCTATTTGATCGATTGTGTCGCCACCTGGTGGATGAATCATCCCCAGTCAGCCATTTGTATACCGAATGTTGCTGATAATCAGTTTCCACAGTTTCCCATTTTTTTCTCTTGAATGCTAGCAAGTCAGATCGGTATTTATCAATTTGTGTTTTAATTTTATCTAACCAATTATCCGACTTATCAGCCTTCAAGACAGAAACATGTTCTCGTTCAAATAGATCAATGTCACTTTTCACCTTTTTAAGTTCTACTCCGACCTCTTCAACAACCAGTATAAGGAGGTCAGAGGAACATTTGTTCAATATTCCACACCATTTCACACAAAAGGAAGGATTTTTCCTACCAATGGTGGGAGTATTGGCAATCCTAAATCCCCTAGGGATTCTTTTTTTCCGATAGTACTCGGATAGAAACTGTCCATGAAGAGTTAAATCTATTTCTCTCTTCTTTAATTTATTAAGTTTGTGAAAAAGGTCAAGTGGTGTATGGGCTGGTAATTGATCAAAGTCTGTTTGATTAAACAAGACTTTCTCAATATCGTCATCAGTGTAGCTGACAAAAGCATTCTCTGCTTCACTTAGAGAGTTCTCATCCAATATACCTACACCAAGAGACATTCTATACCAGGATGCAGTATGAACACTAGTGCACCAAGCGATTCAGTCCACAAAAAGTCAAACAGTTAAAATAACCAATCTTTGGTCAAATAGATATAGATAGTAAACGAATTGATTCAAAAAAATTAATCAAAAACAAATGAAAAAGACCTCATAGAGAAAAATATTCCAAAAAGATTTTTCAAAAAAAGGGTGCTCACTTAGAAGAATATCATAAAGATACCATCCAATATTCCAAGATAGATGAAGTGGCACTCACTATAAAAGCAGTATCGACTGCTGGGGTGTCCAAATTCCAGGGAAAGTCCTGTTTTCACAAGGTCCCATAATATATCCAAGTAGAAAAGAAGGCACTCACCAGACTTGTATTAAATGCAGATAAAGCCGTTTATCAAATTCACAACGGTGATTAAATCATGGTTGGTCGACGTTTCGGTCCTAGCCGGACCTTCTTCCAGACCAATATGTGCAACCGTCACAATCACAGATCAAATGAATATTGGATGGTATCTTTATGATATTCTTCTAAGTGAGCACCCTTTTTTTGAAAAATCTTTTTGGAATATTTTTCTCTATGAGGTCTTTTTCATTTGTTTTTGATTAATTTTTTTGAATCAATTCGTTTACTATCTATATCTATTTGACCAAAGATTGGTTATTTTAACTGTTTGACTTTTTGTGGACTGAATCGCTTGGTGCACTAGTGTTCATACTGCATCCTGGTATAGAATGTCTCTTGGTGTAGGTATATTGGATGAGAACTCTCTAAGTGAAGCAGAGAATGCTTTTGTCAGCTACACTGATGACGATATTGAGAAAGTCTTGTTTAATCAAACAGACTTTGATCAATTACCAGCCCATACACCACTTGACCTTTTTCACAAACTTAATAAATTAAAGAAGAGAGAAATAGATTTAACTCTTCATGGACAGTTTCTATCCGAGTACTATCGGAAAAAAAGAATCCCTAGGGGATTTAGGATTGCCAATACTCCCACCATTGGTAGGAAAAATCCTTCCTTTTGTGTGAAATGGTGTGGAATATTGAACAAATGTTCCTCTGACCTCCTTATACTGGTTGTTGAAGAGGTCGGAGTAGAACTTAAAAAGGTGAAAAGTGACATTGATCTATTTGAACGAGAACATGTTTCTGTCTTGAAGGCTGATAAGTCGGATAATTGGTTAGATAAAATTAAAACACAAATTGATAAATACCGATCTGACTTGCTAGCATTCAAGAGAAAAAAATGGGAAACTGTGGAAACTGATTATCAGCAACATTCGGTATACAAATGGCTGACTGGGGATGATTCATCCACCAGGTGGCGACACAATCGATCAAATAGGTATAACCATAGACAACAAAGATTTAATCACCCACAGGGCTATTCCTCCTCCAACTCTGAATTTACTGACAGTGTACCCCCATCCGGATCTGGTGCCTCATCCTCTTTTTTAGGACCGGGCACCAGGGCACGGAGAGCCAAAACCACCACAGGCGACCCCACCCGCGGAGGGGGAGGTTCAAAACCTCGAGGACGGGGAGGGAGAGGTTCTCGAACTTAATATTTAACTTGTCCTCTCATGTACTTACAGAGGCTGAAACCTCCTTGTTAAAGAAGGGTCTGTCCTTCATTCCCACTTGTCACTTTAAATCGTTTAATTGGTCTATCCAAAAATATAAAATGGGGCGACAATTACGCCTTAGGGAATTTTTCGATAACAAATTCATGAACAACCAAGCACAGTCTGATATACGCTCATCTGGCATATTTAGAAATACTAGCAAGTTTGATCCTATCTCTAATAACGCCAGCTTGAAAACTTTTCTACAGGTTGTTGATAATGAGGTGTTATTGAATCACAGTAACAACAAAGGATTCTCAAATCTATCAAAAAGTGAATGGCAAGCGTTGAGAGATCTTAAACGAAATACTAATGTGGTCATCAGAAATGCTGACAAAGGGGGAGCAGTGGTCCTTCAGGATTTCGCTGATTATGATGTCGAAATCAGAAAACAGCTGTCTGATAGTAACACCTACCTCAAAATTCCCTATAACCCTACTCCGAGATTTAAGAAAGAAGTAGATGATTTATTATTACAGGCATTACAATGCACTTGGATCAATGATGAGGTCTTTGATTATTTATCGGTGGCTTATCCTATCTGCCCCATTATTTATACCTTACCCAAGGTACATAAATCCTTAACCACACCACCAGGTAGGCCGATTATATCGGCACAAGGATCACTGCTACAACCTTTGGCCAAATTTGTTGACCATTTCCTTCAACCTTGTGTGAGGGTCATGGACAGCTACATCCGTGATACTAATGACCTCCTAAGCACGCTAGCCCTTATTACTGATGATTTATCATCTTGTACATTAGCCACCTTAGATGTAACTTCCTTGTATACGGTTATCCCCCATGAGGAGGGAATTGCTGCCGTAAGGGAGGCACTTATCAAGGGCCCGTACGAGGGTCCGCCTATTGAGTTTATCCTAAGCTTGATCAGATTGGTTCTTAAATGCAACTATTTCCAATACCAGGATGAGTACTATGTGCAATTGGCGGGCACCGCTATGGGCTCGAATTTAGCCCCGGGGTTCGCCAATTTGTACATGGCCAAGTATGAACACGAAAATATCTTGGGTAACTATGCGGAGCACATTGTGTGTTACAAAAGATTCATTGACGATCTTTTTATAGTTTGGCGGGGCTCTGTTGAACTACTTTTTACCATGGTGGATACCCTAAATGCCCTCACTAGTCCCATTAAACTCACTGTTACAGTAAGTGAGTCCAAGATTAATTTTTTGGACATTTCAATATACAAGAATCCTGATTTACCTTCAGTACTGGAGTATACTTTGTATCGCAAGCCCACCGACCGGAACACGTTGTTATGGGCTTCCAGTCATCACCCAGACAGTTTAAAGTCTAATTTACCTGTCTCTCAATTTCTTAGAGTATTAAGAAATAACTCTAATGAGTTAAATGCCGAGACTCAATTATTTGAATGCAGAAAGCGCTTCATTGAACGTGGTTACACAGCCGCAG
This sequence comes from Pseudophryne corroboree, assembly GCF_028390025.1. Classification (NCBI taxonomy): domain Eukaryota; kingdom Metazoa; phylum Chordata; class Amphibia; order Anura; family Myobatrachidae; genus Pseudophryne; species Pseudophryne corroboree. Next base: position 699,222,874 of record NC_086445.1, read on the forward strand.
TGGTTGACAGATGCATGACCAAGGCTCGCAATCTACACATACACAAGACCAGTAGCAAAAATAAGTCCCGTGATCGGGTCATCTTTAAAACCAGTTGCAATACTGGCTTACGCAACGTGGAGAGATCGATCAAGAAAAATTGGTCTATGATCAGCACTGATCCAAAGTTCAAGAAAGTTGGCGTTCGACCACCTCTACTAAGCGTACAAAGAGGTGCCAATTTGAAGGACATGTTGATGAGACCTACAATGCGACCGTCAACATCTTCTGGCACTACTTGGCTAAATGTGAACCCTGGCTGTTTTAAGTGCTTGAAATGTATGACTTGCAGAGCCATGATAACTGGACGTTTTTTCAATCACCCACTGCACGGCACTAAAATTGAATTAAGATATCATCTAACATGCCTAATGGACCATGTGATTTATTATCTTACATGCCCCTGTGGAAAAATGTACGTGGGGAAAACTATTAGGACGTACCGTGAACGGATCAACCAACATAGATCCTCGATACAGTTGGCACTCACCAGCGGCAAGAGCGATAAACCTGTAGCACTTCACTTTCTACAGTTCAAACATCAAGTAGCTACATTACGACATATGATAATTGATTGGATCCCACCACCACCACCACGAGGAGGTGATAGAGGGTTATCACTACTGAAAAAAGAGGCATATTGGATACATCACCTGGGCACTGTATCCCCAAGGGGTTTGAACGAACAGAACCATCTCAGTGTGTTTCTGTAACTATGAATCAACCGTGATTTTTCGCGATTTTTTTGTGATTTTTTTGAAACTTTTTTGAGAGTATTTTTGTGTTTTAGGGTATCCACTGTGGCCACCTAGCTTTTCAGTCCACTGTAGTTTAGTTTATTTAATATGGTTTAGGTTAATATATATGTTTTTAAATGTATTGTCTTGTTAGTTATATATGTTATATGTAGTAATTATGCTGTTTCTTGTAGAGCTCTATATATCCCTTAAACCTGCCCTACTAGTTGAATATTGGCTGAGTTGAGATTTGAAACACTCTACTTATTTTATTCATGCCTGAGTATCTATCTTTATATAGAGCCACCGTTCTCCCTTTGTATTTGTAATATTGATCTATGATGGAAGCGCTTTGCGTGTCACTGACGCACTGCGTTCCACCTGATTATTCAGTAACACTCTTCCGGAAGTAATGGCTTTGTTTATAACGGAATTGCCGTGCGGGTCACGGCTTGCTGGTGTTCCACTTACATCTACAGGGAACATGCACACCATCACAGGTGGAAGCGCTTTGCGTGTCATTGACGCACTGCGTTCCACCAGCATACTTAGTGCAGCATCGTCAGTCCGGAAGTAATGTTCTTACATATAGAGGAAGCGCCGTGCGTGTCACGGCTGGCGTGCGTTCCACTGATGATTTTAATACCTACAGGGAACTTGGTGAGCGCTTTTAAGATTGAATATCATGACTATTGTTTACATCCCACTATGTGTTAAACTTGTGATGTTCTACTTGTTATACTTCTAGTTCAATATAGAACCATGTGTTTACTCAGGTGCACGACATTATCATTAGTTAATTAGAGGGCGGGCTCTGTTTGGGTATTTAGGGCTCTACAATAATACTGGTCATTTGATCTGTGATTGTGACGGTTGCACATATTGGTCTGGAAGAAGGTCCGGCTAGGACCGAAACGTCGACCAACCATGATTTAATCACCGTTGTGAATTTGATAAACGGCTTTATCTGCATTTAATACAAGTCTGGTGAGTGCCTTCTTTTCTACTTGGATATATTATGGGACCTTGTGAAAACAGGACTTTCCCTGGAATTTGGACACCCCAGCAGTCGATACTGCTTTTATAGTGAGTGCCACTTCATCTATCTTGGTATATATATATATATATATATATATACACACGTACACACATACTCCTGCTATTACAATTTGTTAGGAATTATATATTTATTCATTCATATATATATATATATATATATATATATATATATATGAACACCTACATTTCCATGGGTTTTAGACTAGGAATGTTAATATCTTAAATTTCTATCTGTCTGGTCTTGTTGTGGTTAGCTATTGTTTCTGATTTTCTAAACAGAATCGGTTCCTGGGTATTGTCACTTCGTTTGTTTTTACTTTCAGGTGAGACAATGACAATTCAGTACTCATTATTTTAAATAGAAACTTGGCTATTTTAGTAAACAAAGGTGTATACCTTCTTTATAGAATTTCAAAGCTTAGTGTAAATAAGGCCATTGTATTTTAGTCTCTGGGAGTTTTAATTTATGTGTGACTGATTTTCATGCTATTTAAAGGTTAACGCAGACAGTGTGGGATTTATACAATATATACATATTAGATTTATGATATGTCTTTGTGGCTTTTCCATGAGAGTACAAACTCCACTGTAATTACTCATACCACGCTCAAACCGCGCAGGACCGTGGGTGCGACCACACGCAATTTGCGAATATGTGCATGCATGGCGGAACAAGTGCATGCGCAGCCGGCATGTGTGTGTGGTTTGTACGTGATGTGTGTACTGGAATATTTTTTGACTTTGACAAGCCTAACACTCCCCGGGGGTGCCTATCCCTAACACCCCCCCCCCGCAGCCTAACCCTATAGGGCCCTACACACTTTGCATTTTCTGTCAAGGTGCCTGACGGTCGGTTGACCCGACAGGGGGGGTCACCCGGCCCCATATTCCTGCATGCTAATATGAACGAGATTGTCTATATTGGCTTGCAGGCATTAACGAGCCAGCATCAACGATGAACAAGTGCAGGGCTGCGCATAGTTCATCATTGATGCATACACACTGAAGGATATTAATCTGATTAATATTAATATGAGATCGTTCATATCTTTTAGTGTAATCGCTAAGTGTGTAGGGCCCTTAACACTCCCGAGTGGCTCCTAGACCTACCCCCCCCCCATCCCCAGCCCTAAACCTAACCGCGTGGTATACTTACAATGGTCGGGGTGCCGGCTGTTGCGATTCTGGCGTTGGTCTCCTGACCTTTTTGGAGTTCCGGCGTCGGCATTCTGACGGGTGTCGGGATTCCAGCGTCTGCATTTTGGCTGCCGGGATCATGACAGATGGCATATTGACCGCATCTCCTAGTAACCTCCTGACTTCCAGTCCACAAAGAGGTAACTGTCATCCTTATGTGAGTGAGATGGGGGCTGTGAATGAGGCTGACTAGACCCCTCTAGGAGAGCAGGGCTGTGCAGGAGAAGGTGGTCTGTGGTGAACCATGGAGGTATTCCAGCTGCAGGCAATACCTAGGAAAGAGATATATCACCCTGAACAGACTTCTCTTGAAAAAACACTGTCTATAAGTTTTTTTTGGAGGTGCAATTCTTCACAACCCTGTGTGAGAAGGCAGGAGGAGGAGGAGACACCACAGACTCAGTGAATCCTTCAGCCTCTGAAGTATCACTGACCTTGATAGAGTTAATATTTTTCATTTTGAACAAAACTTCCTCCCCTGAAGAATAATTGTAAGCTTGCGAGCAGGGCCTTCCTACCTCTATGTCTGTCTGTTTTTACCCAATTTTGTTCTATTACTGTTGTTCTAATTGTAAAGCGCAACCGAATATGCTGTGCTATATAAGAAACTGTTAATAAATAAATAAATAAATAAATAATCAGTAGTGTCGACAGCCCATGTTTACAGGGCTGTCTGTTACGCCTCTAGCTGTGAGATGGGGACCTTACTAAAGTGTCTAACACTGTGTCCTCCATCTCTAGCATAAAATCTGAGCAGAAGGTGGGCTTAGTGTGCCTTTGACCACATGCAAACATGACTGTGATCTCTGTCATGTGCACATCTGTGTGCATTTGTGAGGTGCTTGCGCAAGCCACAGCAGCGGTTCTAGTAGACTAGACTCCCCTGCAGGAGGAGGTAAGTAAAAGTTTCTTTCCTTTTGCCTTTTCCAGTGAAGTTGCGAGGCTTTGCACACCTACTGTACCCACCAGCTCTTGCTAGGTGGCATGCCTCCTAACAAACAAATTGGGGGTTTCTCTACTTATAATTGAAAAATATTGATGGTGCTTTAATGTTCTATTGAATTTTAAAGTCTGGATTCTCTGGTGATTTCTGGTGGTTTGGGATATAATAAATCAGTGGGATAAAATGCCTGGGAAAACAGTGAAAATGGAAAGCCGCCACTTACTAAATGTACCCCTATGTACCGACTGAGCTTTGAAAAAGAGGGCCCATAGTATGTAACACTTTACTGTTATTTGTTCTGTTTGAGTTTCAGGATAATATTCGGAATTTCTACATGATACAATTCTGTTTTTATGTGGGCGATACAGAAAAACTGCATAAGAAAAAAGAATCTGCGGTTTATTATTATTATTCTGTGAGTGTAATACACACTTTACTATCCAGCTACATAGCTGGTGCAACCCTTTGAGCTCTTTATAGCCTGGAATGATTTAACATGAAGTCATCATTCTCTAGCAAAAGACAATTGTTACACCGCGCCTCAGATAATAAAGTTGCAGCAATGTTTGGGTTAACTGTGCAATGCAGGATTTTTTTTTATATACGTATATATATATTTGTTCTTTACTCATGTTAACAGCACCAACATAATCAACACTGCCAGGTCTCCAAAATCAGTGTTTGGTGGATTAGTATCCATTCCAGATCTCTGGGGTTTCCCTCCTTCTTTTTCATTCTGCAGACTGATTTAGTGTGTGTGCATGGTCAGACTCTGCACAGAATCCTAATGTAAGCAGGAGGTGCCTGCAGTGTACAGGGAGATCCCATTCCCAGTCCCCTACCCCCACCATACACACCACATGTCACTGCTCATTCTGCGGCACCAGGAGGGGACCTGTACGCATTGCTGACTATTATAGCTGGCACTGCATCAGCACATTGAAGGCTGCACTTCAGGAGTTAGGGTTCCAATTCCAACACGTCATTGCTGCATTTATTTGTATTGCAATAAACAAAAAAGCGTGCAACAGTTGTATATTTTAAAAAACATAATACACTGACATCATGTGTTCAGCAACAGATTGACAGATTACATGTGTTACTTAGATCAATTAGGGCTCCGATTACATATTTTTGTTCTTTGTCACAGCTTTTGTCCCCACATGCTCTTTACTTTTAAATGTGGACATAATTATTCTGTGCAGTCTCTCTGTGTATTATTTGGTACCTAGTTTCTTCATTTGTGAGAGGTCTTCTATCTTTGTAAGTAGCTTGTCTCCTGTGTACAGTCTCTGTGCCCCTGGGCTCAGCACTCAGACTGATCAATATGTGAGATCCTGGCTGAAAGTCACCTTCACGCCATACGGGAGGAGGGGGTAATATGTGCTATGTTGTGTGTGAGCTTTTCATCTGCCTACTATATTGTGAGCTGCATGCAGCATCATGACCTTTTTCGCTGTTCACTCTCACTCATTGGGAAAGCGTACTTTATCATTAAAGCAAAGGGTGTTTAATGTCTTGTGGCTTCATAATGCATGCAGCTAATCTATTTTCGAATGTCTCCATAATGTTAATGAAGCTTTAGTTGCCGGTATCATTACACATGGCAATTACACTTAATATTTACATTATATCAATAGTAGTAGAAAATGTGAACCTCTATAGTACCAAGCTGTTAAAATAATAGCTGCATTACAGGTTGATTGCATATTTGAAAAACCCAGACGCTCCAGTAAGGTGTTGCAGCTATTCTGTGACAGCTGAAATAGAGAGAAAGGTTTGTGCATTTGGGAAGCAGGAACATTAGGCTGACAGTTAAAGAATCAAAAGTACTGTATGCAGCAGACCTGAACAGTTATCACGTCTGCAGTGTGAACAGTTTTTCTATTAAATAAAATATAACTGCTGCAAAGCTGCCTATGGTAATATAAGCTAGATGACCTGATTTTTTTAGATCATATAACTGTAGCAAAAATGCCTATGTTATGTAGATGTCCTTGATTATTGGAGATGAACAGGAAATCTAAAGTGGTATATTTTATTGTAGAACAGCTAATGTGGCCATATTGCTCTAGAACAAGGTCACAGATGCACTTTGGAATGTTACATTTTCTGGCCAAGAAACCACTGTGTTCTGGGGAGATAAGATGATAACACTGCACAACATTAAAGTGTGTGTGGAATGTGGAAAAAGGTGAATGTTGCAAAGAACAGTTTTGAGCATTCAGATTATCTCTTAGCAGGTGCAAGAAGGTGGTGTCCCATATGCTAGTTAATGTTTATATATATCACCATGACAAATTACTTTCTGTACATGTCATTTATTACAAATGACATAGTACCTGAATACAGGTCTGCTCAACATAGAGCTGGGTAAAGTACATTGATTATTAAAACTGCTCATTTTGTATGTGTTGCTTTTTCTGGTTTCTTGTCCAAAATATTTGGACCTTTCAGACGAGAGCACTCTCTTCTGTACAGTCTAATCTTCTGTATGTAAGCACTCTCTTCTGTACACTCTAGTCTTCTGTATGTAAGCACTCTCTTCTGCACATGCTAGTCTTCTGTATGTAAGCATTCTCTTCTGTACAGTCTAGTCTTCTGTATGTAAGTACTCTCTTCTGTACGCTCTGGCCCTCTGTATGTAAGCACTTTCTTCTGTATGTTCTAGTCCTCTGTAAGTATGCACTCTCTTCTGTATACTCTAGTCTTCTGTATGTAAGCACTCTTCTGTACGCTCTAGTCCTCTATATGTAAGCACTCTCTTCTGTACAGTCTAGTCTTCTGTACGCTCTAGTCCTCTGTAAGCACTCTCTTCTGTACACTCTAGACCTCTATATGCAAGCACTCTCTTCTGTACAGTCTAGTCTTCTGTATGTAAGCACTCTCTTCTGTACGCTCTAGTCCTCTATACACAAGCACTCTCTTCTGTACAGTCTAGTCTTCTGTATCTAAGTACTCTCTTCTGTATGCTCTAGTCCTCTGTATGTAAGCACTCTCTTCTGTATGCTCTAGTCCTCTATATGCAAGCACTCTCTTCTGTACAGTCTAGTCTTCTGTATCTAAGTACTCTCTTCTGTATGCTCTAGTCCTCTGTATGTAAGCACTCTCTTCTGTATGCTCTAGTCCTCTATATGCAAGCACTCTCTTCTGTACAGTCTAGTCCTCTGTATGTAAGCACTCTCTTCTGTACGCTCTAGTCCTCTATATGCAATCACTCTCTTCTGTACAGTCTAGTCTACTTATATAAGCACTCTCTTCTGTACAGTCTAGTCTTCTGTATGTAAGGTCATTGAAAAAAACAATTAGCAAGCCTAAAATGGATTCAGTATGTATTATTGGTGGACGGGATACCAGCTGTCAATATCCCGACAGCTGCATCCCGCGCGCCAGAATGCCGGAAGCTGGTCGAGCGCTAAGAGTCTCCTTGCAGGGACTATTCCCACTCTATGGCCAGTATTTACTAAAAGTCCGAGTTTGGTCGATTTGTGTTTTTTTTTCTAAGTCCCAATCCGGGAATTTGCTAAGCACCAATCTCGGCAGTGTCTGGTCTATTCGTAATGGTTTGAATGACAACGTCCCGAAATCCGAATGAATAGGCCATCGGTCAAACGCGGCTGTTATTTCATAGAATACGGCCATTCACTATTCATTCGTATTTGGGTGTTAGTTTCTGAGTGCTCAAGTGCGGGTCTGTTTTTTTTTCGAATCGTTAAAAAAAGCAGCAAAAAAATAGACCTGCTTTTTCCAGTCGAGTTTGGATAACCATGCACGGATCAGTGAGATCTGTGCATGGTTATCTATGGGAAAGGGTCTGTTTAGTTTAAAATCAGAAAAAAAAATTGCGTGGGGTCCCCCCTCCTAATCATAACCAGCCTCGGGCTCTTTGAGCCGATCCTGGTTGAAAAAATATGGGGAAAAAAATGACAGGGGTTCCCCCATATTTAATCAACCAGCACCGGGCTCTGCGCCTGGTCCTGGTTCCAAAAATACGGGGGACAAAAAGCGTAGGGGTCCCCCGTATTTCTGAAACCAGCACCGGGCTCCACTAGCTGGGGAGATAATGCCACAGCCGGGGGACACTTTGATATCGGTCCCTGCGGCCGTGCCATTAAAACCCCAACTAGTCACCCCTGGCCGGGGGTACCCTGGAGGAGTGGGGACCCCTTCAATCAAGGGGTCTCCCCCCTCCAGCCACCCAAGGGCCAGGGGTGAAGCCCGAGGCTGTCCCCCCATCCAAGGGCGGCGGATGGGGGGCTGATAGCCTTTTTGAAAAAATGTGAATATTGTTTTTAATAGCAGTACTACAAGTCCCAGCAAGCCTCCCCGCAAGCTGGTACTTGGAGAACCACAAGTACCAGCAATGCGGTGGAAAACCGGGCCCGCTGGCACCTGTAGTACTACTACTAAAATAATACCCCAATAAAAACAGGAGACACACACCTTGAAAGTATAAGTTTATTACATACATGCACACCTCCAAACATACATACTTACCTATGTTCACACGAGGGTCGGTCCTCTTCTCCATGTAGAATCCATGGGGTACCTGTGGAAATAATTATACTCACATAATCCAGTGTAGATCGGTCCTCTTCTGTTCTCTGTATAATTCACGTACTTGTCAAAAAAATAAAACGCAAACCCGACCACGCACTGAAAGGGGCCCCATGTTTTCACATGGGACCCCTTTCCCCGACTGCCGACTGGTCAGCGGTGAGGTTACTTTCGGTCAACCGCTGACCACAAAGTTCCCACCATTGGTTACAATGGAGCGCATAGGCGCTACATTGTATCACTGCCATGTGCTGCCTGACAGACACTACAGGAGCACACAGCCAATCAGGAGGGTGCCACGATGTGGCGCTCCCTGATTGGCTGAAGGAACCCTCTTAGACAGGAGTCAGGGGGGTTCCTGGCAGTCGGGGAAAGGGGTCCCATGTGAAAACATGGGGCCCCTTTCAGTGCGTGGTCGGGTTTGCATTTTATTTTTTTGACAAGTACGTGGATTATACAGAGAAAAGAAGAGGACCGATCTACACTGGATTATGTGAGTATAATTATTTCCACAGGTACCCCATGGATTCTACATGGAGAAGAGGACCGACCCTCGTGTGAACATAGGTAAGTATGTATGTTTGGAGGTGTGCATGTATGTAATAAACTTATACTTTCAAGGTGTGTGTCTCCTTTTTTTATTGGGGTATTTTTTTTAGTAGTAGTACTACTACAGGTGCCAGCGGGCCCGGTTTTCCACCGCATGCTGGTACTTGTGGTTCTCCAAGTACCAGCTTGCGGGGAGGCTTGCTGGGACTTGTAGTACTGCTACTAAAAACAATATTCACATTTTTTCAAAAAGGCTATCAGCCCCCCATCCGCCGCCCTTGGATGGGGGGGACAGCCTCGGGCTTCACCCCTGGCCCTTGGGTGGCTGGAGGGGGGGGACCCCTTGATTGAAGGGGTCCCCACTCCTCCAGGGTACCCCGGCCAGGGGTGACTAGTTGGGGTTTTAATGGCACGGCCGCAGGGACCGATGTCAAAGTGTCCCCCGGCTGTGGCATTATCTCCCCAGCTAGTGGAGCCCGGTGCTGGTTTCAGAAATACGGGGGACCCCTACGCTTTTTGTCCCCCGTATTTTTGGAACCAGGACCAGGCGCAGAGCCCGGTGCTGGTTGATTAAATATGGGGGAACCCCTGTCATTTTCCCCCCCATATTTTTTTTAACCAGGATCGGCTCAAAGAGCCCGAGGCTGGTTATGATTAGAAGGGGGGACCCCACACAATTTTTTCCAGGATTTTAAAGATTTTTAAGAACTTTTTAAAGTACACAATGAAGCCCTGCACGGATCTCACAGATCCGGCCGGGTTTCCTTGTGTTTTTTCAGGCAGTGTTTTACTCATCACTCCCGTAAAACACTGCCTGATATCACGAATCACATCGACATCGGAAAAACGATTGTGCAAAACTCGGCAGTTTAGTGAATGACCGTATCAGGATTCAAAAAGTTGCAGTAAAATGCACCCGATACCATTCGAGTTCAAACACCCTTCAAAACGGACAAAACACGAATTTTAGTAAATAAACCCCTATGGGTGCCGTGGACACCCACGAGTGGGAATAGCCCTGGAGCGCCAGGGGTTCCGGCTGGCGGCATTGTTGGTTGTTGGGATGAAACACATCCCCCTAAAATAGCTTGTTGTATAGGACATTAATATTAAAAGTAACATACTGTATGTTCTCAAATAAGATACCTTTCAATCCAGTATTTTTATAACCTATTGGACCAGTAAATGGACAAGATGTTGTGTTGTGGACAAGATGTTGTGTTGTTATGAAAATTTATTCTTGTTGTTAAATGTTTTTAAATGTTGGATGCAGACAACTGAATACATTACATTTGTAGTCATAAAACATAAACGGTTTTCCTTATGACCAATGGCACTTTATTTAGGAAAACAAATAATTTCTTCTGGTTCCATTTGATAGGTGCATAGAGTACTCTGTTCAGTAATATTGCCCAGTGGGAAGTCGAGGTAGACAGAAGTAGTCATTTGCAAATTTGCTCAGATTTATTGGGTTTGCATCCAGTCGGATATCCTCCAGGACACGCCTGATGAAAGTGAGATCCCGGCTGTCGCAGAAAGTATCTGTATGTATTGTCTGGATGTTGTTATTCTACATGTACACAAACATGTGGATTATCAGTAAACAATTTTCATACTTTAATATGCTACAGCTAAGTAAAATAGAGCAAAGTTGGAGGCACTGATAAGCAAACATAAGTTGCTCCAATTGGACAGGGTTCTTGGGCCAGCACTACATTGCAACAGGGTCCTCGGGATGGAGGATAGAGCATCCATGTTCTTGGATTTGGAGTCCAGGTCAGCAGTGATAACAAGACACTCAGATGGCAGACATCTTTGGGAGGATCAGTCATATCAAGGGCAACAATCAGAACAATTACTGTATTTTAGGAACCTCTAGCAGAGAGACAACGACTACTACTCAAGTAATGAGTTGACGTTGTATTTTTTTTTGTCAAAAGCAGCATGCCTGTACCAATGGACTTGGAGGTATCACAGGACACTCTGGCTGTGAGTCAGGAGCCAGGGCTGAATTCTGTGGTTGAAGCCTGAATGCTTACACTTATGGTTCTGGAGATTCCACAGAACACAGAGCTGGATACCCTGAACACAGACTTGGGCCAATACTTGATTCTACAATTAAAATGAGAATGCTTGTACTAGTGGATCAGGAGGTAGCAATGGATTTAGGGGGACATTTACTAAGCAGTGATAAGAGCGGAGAAGTGAGCCAGTGGAGAAATTGCCCCATCAACCAATCAAAATCTCTGTATCATTTTATAGTATGCAAATTATAGATGTTACTTCAGTGCTGATTGGTTGCCATGGACAACTTCTCCACTGGCTCACTTCTCCTCTCTTATCATTGCTTATTAAATGTCCCCCATAGAGAGATATCCCAGGAGCTGGGAATGTACACTCCAACAGTGAGTCACAGTCTATGCTGGATTTTGCATCTCAAACAGCCCAAGGCCTGAATGCCTGCACTAACTGACTGTGGTGATTACACTTTAGAGACAGTCAGGAAGCCATTTCTGTGGTCAAAATAAGAATGTCTTTGTAGTGGATCTGTAGGCACTGTTGGCATTAGAATAGCATCCAGAAGGTGATGCAGTGTCCAACTGGGTTTGGATATCGCAGAAAATTATCAAAAAGAACGAGTCTTGAGGTGCTGCAACTGCATCAACAGACTCCATGTAAGACTATCTTATGTTGACAGGGTTTAAGGTAGTTAAGAGGATACATATGTATGGGGAAGAATTCTAGTTGATGGATGCAACTAAATTAAATAGCAGCACTGGATGTCTGGAACCAAAGGTCACCCCAGAGGCAAGGTCAGATAGCAGACTAAGATCAGAGTAGGAATCAGGAATCAAATAAGAAGCAGTACCAAGTATTATGCCAAGGTCACTGCCAGAGATCAGGGCAGGGGGTGCAGTCACAAGGTTAACATTCACAACGTTGACAATAACAATGTTCACGCCACAATGTTGACAGTTATGATGTCGCTTTGTTGATAGGTAACATGTCAACAATCCTCAGATTCCTAACATGCTCCCATTGACAACATCTGAAATGCCAACATTCTCAGAATGATGGCATTAGGCATAGGCTGCGGAACAGGAGGGTTAGGTACTAGATGGAGGTTAGGGTTAGGCACTACTGGGAGGGTTACGGGTAGGGGTTAAGGATAGGTGGACTGTACTCACCACAATGCTAGGGCATCAGATGCCTCTGTGGGAACTGCTCCTTAGTAAACTGTGGAACCTAGAAGCCGCTGCTGTGGCTTCTAGGTTCCACTGGTAAGACACTGCTACACTACCAGGAATGGTTTGTCAAAATTCTGTCATGTTAACATTTCAGCAGTGTTATCATGGTCAATGTCCACATTCTAAGCACATCGTCATGTTGCATAGTGACTTTTCGACAATGTCGACATTATGAATGTTGACATGGTGAATGCCAATTTAGGGGTCAATCCAAATAGCTGCGATGGGAGCGAAGTGCCATTACAATGGCGTTTAAATGCCAGCAAGGGCACCCGATCTTGCACCCTTTGCTGGCTCGAATCAGCCCCAATTCACACAAAATTGTTCAAACCTCTATGGGGTGGCGATCGGTTTTGTGTGATTCGGCCCACCATAAAGTGTGGCCCCTGCCGCCATGATTCGCAGCTGCGATGATATCGCAGCTAACTGGATTGACCCCTTAGTATTACACACCCCAGGACAAGACCAGAAATCACAAACAGGAAGCCAGGAACTGTGAAAGAGCACCACTGCTCAACCCCAATAAGCTGGCAGTATTATGCTGCTTTCAGATCGCAAATGCCGGATCCCACCCGGTAAGAGAAACGTGTACTTACCGGGTGGGATCCGGCATTTGCGCTCCGTTGCTGGCTTTCCGACCCGGCAATATACCGGCGCGGTTGCCATAGCAGCGGAGGGCGCAGCAGCAGCAGCAGGGGCGGGGGTGGAGGCGGCGCCGGGAGATGAGCTCATCTCCTGCGCCGCCTCTGCCTATGCTGTGAATGGGAGCCGTGTCGCATCCGAACGGCTCCCATTTACACTGCACCTGACCCGGTAATCAACCCGGTAAGAACCCTTCTTTTTTACCGGGTTGAATTACCGGGTCAGGCGACCCGCTAATTCAGAATTGGACCTTTCACATCGCACACTGACCCGTTTCGACACGGCAATATGTCGTGTCGATACCGGGTTTTTAGTGCGATGTGAAAGGGGTATTAGTTTGCCAGTTGCCACCTAAATAGGAATGATCATCATTAGTATGAGACACAGCTGACTGTGGCTGTAGTGGGATTGCAGTGATCAATTTTTTTCATAGAGAGTCTGAAACACAGAGAAAAAGTAGTAATGTCTGAGTACCTGGAGATGAATGGAGCGAAGGCTGACTGGGAGAGAAACAGGGACATAGTCCAGTTTGTTGTTTGACAGGTATAAAAACTGCAGCTTTGTGAGATCCTGCAAAAAAGTAAATACAATTTATTACCATAAACAGCTAATATATGACAATATGGCCAATGTTCTTCCGCAGAATTCACACTGCTGTGGTTATTTATAAATGGCAATCCCACTGTGTTCCGTATGTAAAAATTTTTTCCTTTTCTGTTACTTTGTAAACTGTAGATTTCAAGATAAAAAATAATGGTTGTTACATGCAAGAAAATCAGAGGTTCATTTGACACTGCATGTAAAAGGTATAGTTTATTTAATTTTTTTACAGAATAGCTCTGAGCTGCCCTTTGTTCACCCCAGACCCCCAAGTAGAGGAGAAAGTACCAGTACGGTGAATAAAGGTTAATCCTGCATGGGCTCACTATCTGTAGAATTTCCCCAGTTATGTATATACCAAAGGGAAGTGGTTAAAACACTGCTAGTCTGGATCCCGGTGGTCACAATGCCAGAATCCCAACAGGCAGTTAAATGCCGCCACCGGAATACTGGCGACACAGGCTATTCTCCCTCTGTGGATGTACACGACCCCATAGAGGGAGAATATAACCTATGGCAAGCGCTGCAAGCCACTGTGCCAACAGCATAGCGAGCCCACATTGTACTTTCTAGTGCTCGCGCTGCTGGCATACTGGTGGCCCGGATGCCGCTGTCAGTATACTGACGACTGGCATCCCGGCCTCTGGTAATTTGTACTGAATTCATACCAAAGTATGTGTTTTGCATAATGGGGGTTATTCAGAGTTGTTAGCAAACCAAAAAAGTTAGCGATTGGGAAAAACCATATTGCACTGCAAGGGGGGGGGGGGGGGGGAGATATAACATGTACAGAGAGATTAGATTGGGTGGAGTGTGTTCAAACTGAAATCTAAATTGCAGTGTAAAAATAAAGCAGCCAGTATTTACCCTGCACAGAAGCAATGTAACCCACCAAAATATTAATCTCTCTGCACATGTTATATCTGCCCCACCTGCAGTGCACATGGTTTTGTCCGATTGCTAACTATTTTGGTTTGCTAACAACTCTGAATAACCTCCAATGAGTATGTTCAACTGTTATTAATGATTTCCATTGTATTACAGTATGTCTGTTAAAGAGCGACAGCCACCCTGGATAAACCTGTTTGTGCCATGAAGAAGAGTCCCTGCAGCATTAAAGCAAGCGTGAAGCAGATATCCTTGGGGTGGCTTCCAATATAGAATGGTATAATGATGCACTTGATTCCTTGTATGCTACGCTGCAACTGCTGTAGTGAGATTGCTTAAAACATACTTTAAAGTGCTTTATTCATTGTAGGTGTGTTGTGTTAATAAACTTAATGCATGCTTTTAATAGATCTTTTCTTTGGTGTGTAAATATGTTTCCATGTCCACGATACTGAAGGTGGAAAGTAGTCAAATAATCGCTTATCTGGTTCGGGAGTCTCTGACAAGTAATCCCAGTTTCAGCCAAGTAGCTCCCTACTGATTGGGCAAGGTAAGTAGCTTATGTCTGACATCCCTTAACATGTCCAGTATATTATACTGCTTGAGGTGCTAGTGACCTCTTGTTGAGTACATCACCTTGAAGGACTCTGTTCGGATTCCAGAGTTTTGCAGCTGATTGAGTTGTGCATCAAGCCTAACTAGGCTTGAGGGCAGCTCAGGTAAACCTCTCAGCTGGTTCTCAGTCAGAATAAGTTCCTGTAGTGAGGGCAACAGGTGAAAAGCATCATCATCAATTGTGGATAGAAAGTTACTTGAGAGGTCCACACGCTTCAATTTGCCTAGAAACAGTCAGAGAAAGACATGGAGAATTGTGTGAATATGTGACAACTGTAAAAACATAAAACGTCAAGTCTGGTAAGATCATTGAGTAGAACCAATGAGTCCTTATTTGGTACACAATAAATGGAAAAAGTATAAACTGTGTGAAATGTTATTTTAAGTGGAAGTCATTACCTTTGCTCCCATTCCTCAACAGTACACTTCAAACATTCACCTACAGTATAAAGCCTTCACCCAATCCTCTCCCATTGTCTAACAAAGTTACTTCACCAAAGCTAACAACTCTTGTGCATCCTATAGATTGTAAGCTTATGAGCAGGACCCTCTTATTAGCTCTTTGCCTGATATTATTACCCAGTATTATTTTACTACTGTTCCATTAATGTTTTGTTCCCAGTTGTAAAGTGCAATGGAATATATTGCCACTATATAAGTAAATGTTAATAAATGTTAAAATCATTATATTTACAGTATTTAAGTTTTAACATATAAGTTCACAAACAGAACTTTAAACCACCATAACTGTATAATGACATACTTAGCCCTGCAAAGTCTTTGGATTGAATTCGACTGATCTTGTTAAATCGGGCATAAAGGTAAGTAGTCTCCTTGGGTAATGGAGGAATACTTGTCAGGTCCACATCATCACAATATACAGAAGATCCGAGACATACGCACACTAAGCAGGTTGGCAGACCTGAATTGATGGGGAGAAAATACACATAGGTATTAGTGCTGACAGTACTGCCACAAGGGTTTTGGGGAGGAGTGATACCCATTACAAGCTTTATTATCAAAAGGTAAAAGAATATTATTCAGAGTTTTTTTTATTAACCATTTGCCTGGCATAGTCGCATCATTTGCAAACATACCAGCAAGTGCATTATCTGATCTGGTCGCAAATGATACGACCAGTCAGATGCATAGCATGGGCGTCTGCTGGAAGATAAACTTCCTGCAGCCGCCATTCACAGAGGGACCTCCCAGTCCCTCTGCATCCCTGCTCCCTTCCCCAGTGTCTGCTGTGCTACCGATCAGATGCCTGAGAAATGTAAATTTAACCTCCCCAGCCCCCCCAGCGAAATAAAAGTTGCAATGTTTTCCGATGGTGGTGATCCACTGGGAATAAACCTGATATTTTACAAATATATTACAAATATATATATATATATATATATATATATATATTTATTTATAAAACCTTTTTTTTTAAATAAATCATATTGGATAAGTTTAAATGCATGTTGTTTACCTAATTCACTCATAAAACCCCCCGACAATTTTTGAGCATATTTTGTCAGTTAAGTGGTTAAAGAAGAAAAAAGATCATATAGTTGAAAGATCACCTTTATGTCCCATCACTTAACAGAGGCCCACTCAATGACTAATTGAATGCCTTTCAGGCTGATGTAACATTCAACATTGTATGGTCAATCTTAATCAAAGGACTGTCATATCCTGGCCTCTAACTGGCCATCGGCATAGCCTATCAAAAATAATTTCCACTAGTCTACTATTTATGTTTCTATTTCTCTAATTTTGCTGAAGGGTACAGTACAAAGTGACAATGTGAAAGGCAGCATCTGAAAAGCACTGTCAAGAATGCACTACATCAGTGCGTATAAATCAGTACGTATAAATGATAAAGTATGTAAAGAGCTGAAAACACTATGTAAAAGAGGTTAATAATGTACCTACAGTATATGAACTTGTAGACTTTATTTACTGTCTTATGTACTGTATTAGCCAATGCCTACAAGCTGGTAGGTGCATATTGGATGTGAGCTAGAAGGTTAGTCCACACATTGATTCCAATCCAGATTTAGTTTTATTGAATATAACAGGTTATACTTGGTGTAATACAAACACCAAGTACACGCAGTCAATGCGATAAGGCAGTGGTTCACAAACTCGGTCCTCAGGTGCACTGTGTTTCACCAACTGTCACATTTTAAAACTGCACAGGTGACGTGGAAAACGTGACCTGTGTGGGGTCCTAAGAACACAGTTTGAGAATCTGTGCGATAAGGTTTCAATCTCTTTTGGGTTAAGTACTGTACAGCTGTACAGCACTGTGTCGCTCCAATAACATAGTTACAGACATGCCATGTCGATAATTTTAAAAAGGCATGGAAACAAATCCTGCACCTGGAGTCTAGACAGTCTGATCTTTTAAGTTTGGTGCATTATATTTACTCAGGCATGTGATGTTATTTAATTATGTGCTATAACAGACAGTTCAGAGCAGTGGCGGATTTTACCTATGGGCTGCAGGACTGCAACCCCCACCCAGTAAAATCTGGCACTGCAGGGAGTGAGTCAGTTGCAGCCTATGACTGCACTGGCTACACAGTGATTGGCAGTGATGACTTCCATTAGAAGTCCTACCTGTCAGTCAACCCCAGTATTGGGACTGCCAGACCAGGCTGCGATTTCTTGGAAGATATCAGGACATGTTTGAAAGCGCATGTACAAACCTCGGCTTCTGTGGACTGCATCTGATACAGTCCATAGAAGCTGGGGGTATGCGCATGCACAGTCATACCACCACTTGACTGTGCATGTGCAGGTCCTCTCCTGGGACCTGACCCGCGACAGCTCCCCACCTCCTCAAATGTAGGAGCCGCAACTAGTTAAGAGACAGCACATAGTGATTAACCTTTTATCTGCATATCAACATTATATTCTGACTATCCACCTCAATAAAGCTGTGCAGATATATTTCTATGGTAACATAAATGATTGCAAGACTTTACTCCATGAATTAGCATTAGAACAGTTTGAGGATTAGAAGATTTATCAAACTTTGGAGAGGTAAAGTTGGGAGAGAGAAAGTACCAATCAATCAGCTTCTAATACCCCTTTCACCCTGCACAAATAAGCCGGTATAGGCCCAGGTATATTGCCGGGTCAACACGGGTCACTGTGCGGTGTGAAAGCAGTCAGTACAGAATTCCCGGGTCCTCCGTCATTACTGCTGTCTGTATAGCAGGGCAGACAGATAGCGTGTGCCACATCCCCCAACCTCCTGACTGCCCTTGGGACACTGTGAGGAGGTATAGGCTTTCTGCATGCTGTAAATGGGTCCCAGGTCATCCCGTTTACACTGCCCCTTAACCTAGATCCTACCCGTGTCCAACCCGGGTTGGATTTTCAGATAACTGTACCTGGGATTTTTTTCTACTGAACAAAAATCTGGGTTGATGCGCACTCATGAGCAAAACCCAATTTTTTTCAAGGCAGTGGAAAAGTGTATTATTTGTTATAAAAAAATAATTGCCCTCATTCCGAGTTGATCGCTCGTTATTTTCCTTCGCACCGGTGCGATTTTCCGCTAACTGCGCATGCGCAATGTTCGCACTGCGGCTGCGTCAAGTAAATTTGCTAAGAAGTTTGGTATTTTACTCACGGCAGTACGAGGTTTTTTCTTCGTTCTGGTGATCGGAGTGTGATTGACAGGAAGTGGGTGTTTCTGGGCGAAAACGCTGCCGTTTCTGTGAAAAACGCGGGAGTGGCTGGAGAAACAGGGGAGTGTCTGGGCGAACGCTGGGTGTGTTTGTGATGTCAAACCAGGAACGAAACTGACTGAACTGATCGCAGTGGCAGAGTAAGTGTCGAGCTACTCAGAAACTGCTAAGAAATTTCTATTCGCAATTTTGAGAATCTTTCGTTCGCAATTCTGCTAAGATTCACTCCCAGTAGGCGGTGGCTTAGCGTGTGCAATGCTGCTAAAAGCAGCTTGCGAGCGAACAACTCGGAATGAGGGCCAATATCGTTTGCTAGGCTATGCCCCTTTAAAGTGGGATATAGTTGGAGAGGCAAATAGAAAAAACAAGATTTATGGTAAAAACTTACCATTGTTAAATCTCTTTCTGCGAGGTACACTGGGTTCCACAGGGAATAACATCGGGGTGTAGAGTAGGATCTTGATCCGAGGCACCAACAGGCTAAAAGCTTCGACTGTTCCCAGAATGCATAGCGCCACCTCCTCTATAACCCCGCCTCCGTGCACAGGAGCTCAGTTTTGTTAACCAGTCCAATGCAGTAGCAGGTAAAAGAGACGACAGCCGTTAGTAGCCACATACACCACATTCTCACGACAGGAGAAGGTGTCAGCGGCTAATGCCATACAAACCAAAAGAAGCTAAGTGCGTCAGGGTGGGCGCCCTGTGGAACCCAGTGTACCTCGCAGAAAGAGATTTAAAAACGGTAAGATCTTACCATAAATCTCGTTTTCTGCCGCGGGGTACACTGGGTTCCACAGAGAATAACATCGGGGATGTCCTAAAGCAGTTCCTTGTGGGAGGGGATGCACTGTAGCGGGCACAAGAACCCAGCGTCAAAAGGAAGCATCCTGGGAGGCGGATGTATCGAAGGCATAGAACCTTATGAACGTGTTCACTGAGGACCACGTAGCCGCCTTGCATAATTGTTCAAGGGTCGCACCACGGTGGGCCGCCCAAGAAGGTCCAACAGACCGAGTAGAATGGGCCTTGATAGTAGCAGGAACTGCACGACCAGTCTGTACATAAGCATGTGCAATCACCATTCTAATCCAGCTGGCCGGGGTCTGCTTCTGAGCAGGCCTGCCACGTTTGTGAAAACCAAACAGTACAAAGGGAGAATCGGACTTCCAAATGGAGGCAGTTCTCTTCACATAGATACGTAGAGCCCGTACCACATCCAAAGACCGTTCTTTGGAAGATAATTCAGGAGAGACGAAGGCCAGAACCACGATTTCCTGATTAAGGTGGAAAGAAGAAACCACCTTAGGTAAGTACCCGGGACGTGTTCGAAGCACCGCCTGGTCATGGTCAAAAATCAGACAGGGTGACCTACAGGACAAGGCACCCAAATCCGACACCCGTCTAGCAGAGGCAATAGCCAGCAGAAACAGTACCTTAAGAGAACGCCAATCTGCAGATTCAAGAGGCTCAAACGGAGACTCTTGTAATGCCTCAAGAACCATTGCAAGTCCCAAGGAGTCACAGGTGGGACATAGGGAGGTTGAATCCGTAGAACACCCTGAGTAAATGTATGAACATCAGGCAGAGTTGCAATTTTTCTATGGAACCAAACCGACAAGGTAGAAATATGAACCGTGATGGAGGCCAGACGAAGACCCAAGTCCAGGCCCTGTAGTAGAAAGGCCAAAAGGTTGGCCGTACTAAACTTGTAAGCGTCATGATTGTTAGATGCACACCAAGCAAAATAAGAATTCCAGACCCTATGATAAATCTGAGCTGAAGCCGGTTTCCGGGCCTTCAACGTAGTTTGAATAACCGCCTCAGAAAATCCTTTGGCCCTCAGAATGGAAGCTTCAAGAGCCACGCCGTCAAAGCCAGCTGGGCCAAAACCTGATATACACAGGGGCCCTGAACGAGGAGATCTGGGCGCTGCGGAAGTAGAAGGGGACGCTCTATCGAGAGACCCTGAAGGTCTGAGAACCAATGCCGTCTGGGCCACGCGGGAGCGATCAGAAGCAGGAGTCCTCCTTCTTGCTTGAAATTCCTTATTACTCTGGGCAAGTGTGACCCTGGAGGAAACACGTACGGCAGCCTGAAAGTTCCATGGAATTGCCAGTTAGTCCACGAACGCTGCTTGAGGATCCCTTGTCCTTGCTCCGAAGACCGGAACCTTGTGATTGTGTCGAGGCGCCATCAGGTCCACATCTGGGACACCCCACTTGTCCACTAGGAGTTGAAATACTTCTAGATGGAGGCTCCACTCTCCGGCGTGTATGTCCTGACGACTGAGGAAGTCCGCTTCCTAGTTGAGGATCCCCGGAATGAACACCGCCGATATGGCTGGCAGGTGACGTTCTGCCCACCGAAGAATCCTTGATACTTCCCTCATTGCCATACGGCTTTGAGTGCCGCCTTGATGAATTATGTATGCCATTGTGGTGGCGTTGTCCGACTGTACTTGAACAGGTCTGTTCTGTATTATATGCTGGGCCAGGTTCAGTGCATTGAACACCGCCCGCAGTTCCAAAATGTTTATCGGGAGGAGAGACTCCTCCTTGGTCTACCGACCCTGAAGGGAGTGTTGCTCCAACACCGCGCCCCAACCTCTCAGACTGGCATCCGTAGTCAGCAGGACCCAGTTGGAGATCCAGAAGGGACAGCCCCTGCTCAATCGTTGGTCCTGCAGCCACCAGCTCAGTGACAGACGGACCTCCGGAGACAAGAAGATCATGTGAGACCTGATCCGGTGAGGCAGGCCATCCCATTTGGCAAGAAACAGTTTCTGCAGTGGGCGGGAATGGAATTGAGCGTACTCCACCATGTCGAAAGCCAACACCATGAGACCTAGCACTAGCATTGCCAAGTGTATCGACACTTGCGGACGAGATAGGAAGCATTGAATCCTGTCCTGAAGTTTCAGAACCTTCTCCTGAGACAAGAACAACCGCTGGTTGTGAGTGTCCAACAACGCCCCCAAGTGCACCATGCTCTGAGCAGGGACCAGGGAAGATTTCTTCCAGTTGATGAGCCACCCGTGGGCTTGCAGAAACTGGAGCATCAGATCCAGATGGCGTAGGAGAGTTTCTTGGGAATTCACCAGGATCAACAAGTCGTCCAGATACGGAAGGATCCTGACCCCTCGACGGCGGAGTTCAGCCATCATTACCGCCATGACCTTTGTGAAGACTCGCGGAGCCATGGTCCAACCAAAAGGTAAAGCCCGAAATTGATAATGGAGGCTGCCCACAGCAAAACTCAGGTATTGCTGATGCGACATTGCAATAGGAATAGCAGGTAAGCATCCTGTGTTTTTTTTTTCCTTTTCATTTTTATCCTTGCTAGTATCGAATTACAGCATTTAACTACAATAAAAGTCATATCATAGTATCCTTTTCTCAAAGGTGCATTATTGTTTGAAACCCACAATGACAGACAGTGCACACTGATACAGTATATTGCACAGTATATGGTTTAGTTTTCTTACCCTACAGAAAAGAACTAAGTATTGATTGATAAAGCATAAGTGCAATCCTCAGAACTAAGAACACTGCCAACATATTATTATTATTATCCTTTATTTATATGGCGCCACAAGGGTTCCGCAGCGCCCAATTACAGAGTACATAAACAAATAATCAAACATGAAAACAGCAACTTACAGTTGATGACAATATAGGACAAGTACAGGGTAAATAAACATAGCTACATCAGCAGATGACACTGGAATAAGTATCAGGTGGCAGAAGACTGCTGGATTTAGTGCAGCTGAAGATTATTAAAGTAAGAAAGCACATGACGGAAGAGGGCCCTGCTCGTGAGAGCTTACATTCTAAAGGGGAGGGGGAGACAGACAGGGGTGAGACAGATGGGGTACATAGAGAGCGTGGAACAGAGGTTTAGGATGAGATTTGGCTGGGTTTGGTGAAGAAGTGGGTCTTGAGAGCCCGTTTGAAGTTTTGTAGAGAGGTGGAGAGTCTGAGGGGGAGAGGTAGGGAATTCCAGAGAAGTGGTGCAGCACGTGAAAAATCTTGGAGGTAGGAGTGGGAGGAAGTAATCCGTAGGCAGGAGAGTCGGCGTGCATTAGCAGAGCGAAGAGGACGGGTGGGAGTGTAAAGCGAGATATGGTCAGAGATGTAGATGGGAGAGGAGTGAGTGAGGGCTTTGTAAGCAAGTGTGAAAAGCTTGAAATGGATTCTGAAAGGGAAAGGAAGCCAGTGAAGGTCTAGTAAGAGAGGAGAGGTGGATGTAGTGAGTTTGGTGAGGAAAATGAGCCGGGCAGCAGCATTGAGGATAGATTGGAGTGGAGAGAGGTATTTGTCAGGAATGCCAGTCAGGAGGAGATTACAGTAGTCCAGTCTGGAGATGACCAGTGAGTGGATAAGAGTCTTAGTAGCATCCTGGGTCAGAAAGGGTCTGATCCTGGAAATATTTTTTCGATGAAAACGGCAGGTTTGTGAGAGGTGCTGAATGTGTGGTTTGAAGGAGAGGGAGAAGTCAAGGATTACTCCAAGACAGCGCACTTGGGGGGTAGAGGAGATAGTAGTGCCATCAATAGATAATAAGATTGTAGGAGGTGAGGTTATGCGGGAGGGAGGGAAGATGATCAGCTCGGTCTTAGACATGTTAAGTTTAAGAAAGCGCTGGGACATTCAGGAAGAGGTAGCAGAGAGACAGTTGGAGATATGAGTGAGGAGAGCAGGGGAGAGGTCTGGAGAGGAAAGATAGATTTGAGTGTCATCAGCATAGAGATGATATTGGAAACCAAAAGAACTAATGAGCTTACCTAGTGAGGACGTATAGAGAGAGAAGAGAAGAGGACCAAGGACAGAACCTTGGGGTACCCCTACAGTTAGTGGAAGTGAGGGGGAGGTGGAGTCATGAGAGGAGACAGAGAATGAACGGTCATAAAGGTAGGACGACAACCAAGAGAGGGCAGTGTCATGCAGACCAATGGAGTGAAGGATTTGCAGTAGGAGAGGATGGTCCACAGTGTCAAAAGCAGCAGAGAGATCAAGTAGAATAAGTAGAGAGTAGTGTCCCTTAGATTTAGCAGCATGGAGGTCACTGCATACTTTTGTAAGGGCAGTTTCAGTGGAGTGGAGAGGACGGAAGCCAGACTGGAATGGGTCAAGCAGTGTGAGGAAAGAAAGGAAGTAAGGCGGTTGTAGACAATACGCTCAAGGAGTTTGGAGGCAAAAGGGAGGAGAGAGATGGGTCGGTAGTTGGAGAGAGTGTTTGGATCAAGGGTAGGTTTTTTAAGAATAGGAGAGATGAGTGCCTGCTTGAAGGCAGAGGGGACAGTGCCTGATGAGAGGGAGAGATTGAGAAGGTGGGAAAGATGGGAACAAGCAGAAGGAGAGAGGTAGCAGAGGAGGCGGGAGGGGATAGGGTCAAGTGGGGAGGTGGTGAGGGGACAGGAACGAATTAGGGCCATGACTTCCTCTCCAGATGCATGGGAGAAAGATGACAGAGTTGGTGCGAGGGATGGGGAGGGTTGGTAAGGGATGGGAGAAGGCTGGTTACTGATGGTCTGGTGTGATGTGATGTCCTGACGAATGGAGTTAATTCTGGATGTGAAGTAAGTGGCAAAGTCAAGAGCAGAGAGTGAGGAAGGGAGATGAGGTGGAGGTGGGCAGAGGAGTGAGTTGAGAGTGGCAAAGAGGCGCCGGGGGTTGGAAGACTGGGAGGAGATGAGGTTCTTGGAGTATGACTGTTTAGCAAGAGAAAGGGAAGCACTGAAGGATGAGAGTATAAGTTTGAAATGGAGGAAGTCTGCCTTAGAGCGTGATTTCCTCCAGTGTCGCTCAGCAGTACGTGAGCATTTTTGCAGATATCTGTGCATTTGGTGTGCCAGGGTTGAGGTGTTAATTTGTGAGGGTGAATAGTGGATGGTGGAGCAACAGAGTCAAGAGCAGAAGTAAGGGAAGCATTGTATGTGGAAGTGGCTTGTTCAGGGCATGAGAGAGAGAGAATAGGAGAGAGAAGTGAGTCAAACAGGGAGGAAAGGAATGTGGTGTCAATAGCTTCAATGTTACGCTTAGTGATGGTAGCCTTAGGAGGTAGAGATGGGGAAGTCGAGAGAGATAGGTTAAAGGAGAGCAGGTGGTGGTCAGAGAGGGGAAATGGGGAGTTGGAAAAATCAGAAATATCACAGCGGTGAGTGAAGACCAGATCCAGTGAGCTCCCATTCACATGGGAGGGTGAGGAGGTCCACTGGGAGAGACCAAGTGAAGAGGTGAAGTTAAGGAGTTTAGAGGCAGGGGATTGTGTGGGGATGTCAATAGGGATGTTGAAATCGCCTAGGATAATGGTGGGAATGTCAGAAGAGAGGAAGTGAGGAAGCCAGGAAGCAAAGTTGTCGATGAATTTGGAAGCAGTGCCAGGGGGGCGGTAAATGACAGCTACTCTAAGATGGACTGGTTGGAAGAGGCGTATGGCATGGACCTCAAATGTAGAGAATGTAAGGGATGGTTCTGGTGGTATGAGTTGGTTGGAGTAACTAGAAGGTAAAAGGACCCCAACACAACCCCCATGGCGACCCCCAGGTCGGGGTGTGTGTGTGAATGCGAGGCCCCCAGCAGAGAGAGCAGCAGGAGAAGTAGTGTCAGAGGGCGTAATCCAAGTTTCAGTAATGGCTAGTAGGTGTAGGGAGTTGGAAATTAAAAGGTCATGAGTGGGGACCAGTTTGTTACAAACAGATCTGGCATTCCAGAGGGCACAGGATAGGGGGTATGAGTTTGTGGGAGAGATGTGAATGAGATTTTCAGGGTTGCTGTAGCGATGAGGTGAGATTAACTTTGAGGGCAGGGATGATGAGAGAGTAGTGATGGTACGGGTGCCTGAGCTAGGAGGGGAAACTGCAGGAGGTGGGCAGGGAGGGACGTCAGTGTGATGTGGATGGGTGTGTGGGGAGGTGACAGGGAAGGGAGAGAGGGAGCAGGGCTGAGTTGTGGGGTAGCAGGACCATGGGGCAGAGGTGAATGAAAGTGGGGTAACAGGAAAGGTGGGGGAAGGAAACAGAGGGATGGAGGGGAGACAGAGGAGGGGAGGGAGGAGGAGGTGTAGGAGACTAGGGGGGAAGGATAAAGACACATGATTAGGTAGACACTGAGTGATTTGGGGAGTATAAGAAAGCCTTGACATAGTGTTAAGTAGGTAAGTAGGTTGAGGGAAAGTGGAAGTAGGAGAGGAGACTGTAAGGGAATCCGAGCAGAAGAATTGCAGAAATGCAGGTGAGAAAAGCAGTGTAGGCTCAAGGGGTGTAGATTTAGTATGAAATGAGTCAAAAGCGTAGATAAAGTGGGTGCAGAAATGTATTTGGAGTGTAAGAAATGAAAGGATTGTTAGAGGTTTAAGAAGCAATGGTAATTATGTTAGATTTTTTTAAGTGTTTGCAGGTAAAATTGCATTGGTGCAGCTGTGCTTAAAAAACAAAATTACAATAATACAGATACAAGCATTTGTAGGTGAAATGAACGGTTTTTGAAATGTCCAAGTAAGGCAGTTCCGTGCTATTTAATCAGATGCAACAATCAGGAGGTGAGTGATCTGAGGAGTAAGTGACTCACATTTGTTATTAGTTCTTCAGTTTTCTTTGTTTTGTTAGATTGGTGTGCTTCTGTTTTCCTTCTTTTTCACTTCGATTGAACGCTGATGGAACGCTGGAACATATACAAATCCATCCCTTGCAATTAACATAAGAGCATAGGACTGAGCGCAGTACAATATTTATCTATAGGTAAGCATCCTGTATGTCCAGGGAGACCATATAATCCCCGGGCTCCAAGGCCAGAACAATAGAGCGAAGAGTTTCCTATACGAAACTTGGAGACTCCCACAAATTTGTTCAAGGACTTGAGGTTGAGAATGGGCCGAGAGGACCCATTCGGTTTCGGGACTAGGAACAGCTGTGAATAGTACCCCTTGCCTCTCTGAGCCAGAGGCACCTGTACCATCACTCCTGTGTCCAGGAGGGACTGTACCACCGAATAAAGAGTTTTTGCCTTCACCTGATCTGAAGGGACGTCTGTCAGGCTAAATCGATGAGGAGGACGATTCTTGAAGGATATGGCGTAACCGTGAGTGAATACTTCCCTTACCCAGGCGTCGGAAGTGGTCTTCAACCATTCCTGGGTAAACCCTAGAAGTCGGCCTCCCACCCTGGGATCCCCCAGAGGGAGGCCAGGCCCGTCCTGCAGCAGGCATGTCAGTTTTGGAAGCAGGCTGACGGGCAGCCCAGACATGTTTAGGTTTGGGCTTAGTGGTTTTGGAAGTGCGAGCCTGTTTCGGATATGCCTGACCTTTTGCTTTACCTGAAGGACGAAAAGAGCGAAAGGAAGTACTCTTAACCTTCGGCACCGGAGGAGCAGTACTAGGTAGTGTCACGAACCGGTCTCTCACCTTTGCGGGTTCTGGGGTTCATCCGTTGCCAGTGCGGTTGCTCGCGGTGCTGTGCGCCCGTGTGGGGACACGGCGTGATCAATGGCACAGGTAATGCAGAGTCTGGGAACTGTGAGTGCGGGGACCAAATGGCCTAAGGCACTGCGGTGTGTCTGCTGTATAGGAGGTGGCCATGTTGGAGACCAAATAGCTAATACTGAGCACTTGTGAAAACACCTGTGGGCAGGTGTAAGCCAATCCCGTGCTTGTGCTGCCTTTAAGTAGGCTGGGATTATGTCACTCTGGGCAAGTGCTTTGTTGTATCAAAGCTGTGCTCTAGCTCTGAGCTCTCTCCGTGCATTCCTGTGTGATTCCCGTGGTCCAGATATCGCCTCCGTTCCCAGAGGTCCGTCTGCAGCCTTCACTGCTGAAAGATCCACCGGCTCTCTGCTGTGCTGTCAGTTAATTGCACTCCTATTGGAAATAGTTGGATTCCCAGTGTCCTGCATGAGGTTACCTTATCAGTCTGCCTATCATTCAAAGTCTGGAGGATTCTGTTTCTCTCAGCTGTTCGTTTGTTCAACTCTGCATTTAACCCATTCATCACCTTGTCTTCTACTACAGTTTCACAGTGATCTCCGGAACCCGCAAGTAACCCAATTCAGTACTTTTTATTTGCTATGTTGTCATTACAAGGATAATTCATCACAGTCTCTCAGTTAACCCTCAAAACTCCATTGCTAATTCTTACAGTTAATTCACCATGTCTGCATTAACCAGTTAAACACAATCTGCAGTTCTGCATCAAAGCTTGTTTATATTTGGACAATCCAACATTTATTCTTCAGTTTGCTTTTGCATATGTTTCCATGAACATTTCTTTTATTTATTTTTGAGTTTTCTCTTGCATATTATTTCTGCCATTCTTGCAATACTTCAGTATAATGATGATTAACAACTAGTCATTTAACTCCTTACTGAATTGTTATTTAATAAATATATGAAGCGGAACTTTCTTTGTCCTCCCTGCTTTCTTCATACCCCAGCACCTACACCTGTGGTTGGTTCCGGGTTAACGGATTCACAAAAACACCCGGGCCGGACAGTAAGCACTGGCCACATGGATCCGTCAAGTGACCAATTCGCAGGAGGCGGTGCTACGTCAGATATCCTTTCCCGTCTGGAAAACCAGGAGTCTATACAGACACAAATAGTGCAGTTTATGCAAACTATGGCAGACCGTTTAGAGACTCTTCATACAGCTATTAAAACGTCTCAAGTTCAGATTCCAACTCCGGTTGTCCCAGTTACCACTACAGCTTCTCCTGTGATGCTGCCTACGTCCCGCTTGCAGTCACCCTCTCCAAGTAAGTTTGACGGGACTCCAAAACTTTGCAGAGGATTCCTGAATCAATGCGAGATCCAGTTCGAACTGATGTCCGCCAGTTTCCCATCAGCTCGTTCTAAGGTCGCATATATTATTGCCCTCCTCTCTGGTCAGGCTCTGGAGTGGGCATCACCATTATGGGAGAGAGGTGATCCTATCCTCTCTAATTACAAAGAGTTCGTATCTTCCTTCCGGAGAATCTTTGACGAACCAGGCAGGACCACCTCAGCATCCTTGGAGATTCTCCGTCTACGTCAAGGTTTACGTCCTGTCAGTCAATATATTATTCAGTTTCGCACGTTGTCTTCAGAGTTAAACTGGAATGAGGAGGCCCTGATCGCCGCGTTTTGGAATGGACTTTCAGAGAGAATCAAGGATGATTTAACTATCCGGGACGTGCCAACTAAACTGGATGAATTGATTTCTCTCTGTAACAAACTTGACCTACGCTACAGGGAGCGATGTTTAGAGAAATCCAGGGCAGAGCGATCCAGTCCACGTTATCATCCTAGGCCTCGACAAGACTCTTCTTCACAGTCTCCGGTAACGACAGAAGAACCTATGCAGATTGGGCGCTCTCGCCTCACAGAAGAGGATCGACTTCGTCGTCGACAGGGTAACCTCTGCATGTACTGTGGGTCCTCCGAACACTTAGTTAAATTCTGCAAACTCCGACCGGGAAACTCTCGCTCCTAGCTTATTCAAGAGAGGTTAAGCTAGGAGTTACTCTAGAATCACGTTCTGGGAAAGAGCCGACCTTGTCTATTCAATTAGAAGTTCCAAGTTCTACAGTGAAAGTTTCAGCTCTCCTAGATTCCGGGGCAGCCGAGAACTTCATCTCCTCAGCCTTTGTCATGCGGTCTAAAGTTCAAACCATGCCTCTGGAAGCAGCAGTTGCCGTTACAGCAGTGGATGGAAGTCGAATTCCAGATGGTATAATTACTCATCGAACCGTATGTCTCAAGATGAAAGTTGGTGTGCTCCATTCCGAATACCTCTCCTTCTACGTGATTCCCAAAGCCTCTCAAGATGTGATACTTGGTTTACCTTGGCTGCAGAAACATAATCCTCAACTCAATTGGCAAACCATGGAAGTCCTTTCGTGGGGTAAATCTTGTACCAAGGACTGTTTAGCCTCAATTGTACCTCTCCGGTCAATTAGCCTTCCCGACCTACCTCCGGTGTATCAATCTTTTGCAGATGTTTTCAGTAGAGATGAGCGCCTGAAATTTTTCGGGTTTTGTGTTTTGGTTTTGGGTTCGGTTCCGCGGCCGTGTTTTGGGTTCGACCGCGTTTTGGCAAAACCTCACCGAATTTTTTTTGTCGGATTCGGGTGTGTTTTGGATTCGGGTGTTTTTTTCAAAAAACCCTAAAAAACAGCTTAAATCATAGAATTTGGGGGTCATTTTGATCCCAAAGCATTATTAACCTCAAAAACCATAATTTCCACTCATTTTCAGTCTATTCTGAATACCTCCACACCTCACAATATTATTTTTAGTCCTAAAATTTGCACCGAGGTCGCTGTGTGAGTAAGATAAGCAACCCTAGTGGCCGACACAAACACCGGGCCCATCTAGGAGTGGCACTGCAGTGTCACGCAGGATGTCCCTTCCAAAAAACCCTCCCCAAACAGCACATGACGCAAAGAAAAAAAGAGGCGCAATGAGGTAGCTGTGTGATTAAGATTAGCGACCCTAGTGGCCGACACAAACACCGGGCCCATCTAGGAGTGGCACTGCAGTGTCACGCAGGATGTCCCTTCCAAAAAACCCTCCCCAAACAGCACATGACGCAAAGAAAAAAAGAGGCGCAATGAGGTAGCTGACTGTGTGAGTAAGATAAGCGACCCTAGTGGCCGACACAAACACCGGGCCCATCTAGGAGTGGCACTGCAGTGTCACGCAGGATGTCCCTTCCAAAAAACCCTCCCCAAACAGCACATGACGCAAAGAAAAAAAGAGGCGCAATGAGGTAGCTGACTGTGTGAGTAAGATAAGCGACCCTAGTGGCCGACACAAACACCGGGCCCATCTAGGAGTGGCACTGCAGTGTCACGCAGGATGTCCCTTCCAAAAAACCCTCCCCAAACAGCACATGACGCAAAGAAAAAAAGAGGCGCAATGAGGTAGCTGACTGTGTGAGTAAGATAAGCGACCCTAGTGGCCGACACAAACACCGGGCCCATCTAGGAGTGTCACTGCAGTGTCACGCAGGATGTCCCTTCCAAAAAACCCTCCCCAAACAGCACATGACGCAAAGAAAAAAAGAGGCGCAATGAGGTAGCTGACTGTGTGAGTAAGATAAGCGACCCTAGTGGCCGACACAAACACCGGGCCCATCTAGGAGTGGCACTGCAGTGTCACGCAGGATGGCCCTTCCAAAAAACCCTCCCCAAACAGCACATGACGCAAAGAAAAATAAAAGAAAAAAGAGGTGCAAGATGGAATTGTCCTTGGGCCCTCCCACCCACCCTTATGTTGTATAAACAGGACATGCACACTTTAACCAACCCATCATTTCAGTGACAGGGTCTGCCACACGACTGTGACTGATATGACGGGTTGGTTTGGACCCCCCCCAAAAAAGAAGCAATTAATCTCTCCTTGCACAAACTGGCTCTACAGAGGCAAGATGTCCACCTCATCATCATCCTCCGATATATCACCGTGTACATCCCCCTCCTCACAGATTATCAATTCGTCCCCACTGGAATCCACCATCTCAGCTCCCTGTGTACTTTGTGGAGGCAATTGCTGCTGGTCAATGTCTCCGCGGAGGAATTGATTATAATTCATTTTAATGAACATCATCTTCTCCACATTTTCTGGATGTAACCTCGTACGCCGCTTGCTGACAAGGTGAGCGGCGGCACTAAACACTCTTTCGGAGTACACACTTGTGGGAGGGCAACTTAGGTAGAATAAAGCCAGTTTGTGCAAGGGCCTCCAAATTGCCTCTTTTTCCTGCCAGTATAAGTACGGACTGTGTGACGTGCCTACTTGGATGCGGTCACTCATATAATCCTCCACCATTCTTTCAATGTTGAGAGAATCATATGCAGTGACAGTAGACGACATGTCCGTAATCGTTGTCAGGTCCTTCAGTCCGGACCAGATGTCAGCATCAGCAGTCGCTCCAGACTGCCCTGCATCACCGCCAGCGGGTGGGCTCGGAATTCTGAGCCTTTTCCTCGCACCCCCAGTTGCGGGAGAATGTGAAGGAGGAGATGTTGACAGGTCGCGTTCCGCTTGACTTGACAATTTTCTCACCAGCAGGTCTTTCAACCCCAGCAGACTTGTGTCTGCCGGAAAGAGAGATCCAAGGTAGGCTTTAAATCTAGGATCGAGCACGGTGGCCAAAATGTAGTGCTCTGATTTCAACAGATTGACCACCCGTGAATCCTTGTTAAGCGAATTAAGGGCTGCATCCACAAGTCCCACATGCCTAGCGGAATCGCTCCGTGTTAGTTCCTCCTTCAATGTCTCCAGCTTCTTCTGCAAAAGCCTGATGAGGGGAATGACCTGACTCAGGCTGGCAGTGTCTGAACTGACTTCACGTGTGGCAAGTTCAAAGGGCATCAGAACCTTGCACAACGTTGAAATCATTCTCCACTGCGCTTGAGACAGGTGCATTCCACCTCCTATATCGTGCTCAATTGTATAGGCTTGAATGGCCTTTTGCTGCTCCTCCAACCTCTGAAGCATATAGAGGGTTGAATTCCACCTCGTTACCACTTCTTGCTTCAGATGATGGCAGGGCAGGTTCAGTAGTTTTTGGTGGTGCTCCAGTCTTCTGTACGTGGTGCCTGTACGCCGAAAGTGTCCCGCAATTCTTCTGGCCACCGACAGCATCTCTTGCACGCCCCTGTCGTTTTTAAAAAAATTCTGCACCACCAAATTCAAGGTATGTGCAAAACATGGGACGTGCTGGAATTTGCCCATATTTAATGCACACACAATATTGCTGGCGTTGTCCGATGCCACAAATCCACAGGAGAGTCCAATTGGGGTAAGCCATTCCGCGATGATCTTCCTCAGTTGCCGTAAGAGGTTTTCAGCTGTGTGCGTATTCTGGAAAGCGGTGATACAAAGCGTAGCCTGCCTAGGAAAGAGTTGGCGTTTGCGAGATGCTGCTACTGGTGCCGCCGCTGCTGTTCTTGCGGCGGGAGTCCATACATCTACCCAGTGGGCTGTCACAGTCATATAGTCCTGACCCTGCCCTGCTCCACTTGTCCACATGTCCGTGGTTAAGTGGACATTGGGTCCAGCTGCATTTTTTAGGACACTGGTGAGTCTTTTTCTGAGGTCCGTGTACATTTTCGGTATCGCCTGCCTAGAGAAGTGGAACCTAGATGGTATTTGGTAACGGGGGCACACTGCCTCAATAAATTGTCTAGTTCCCTGTGAACTAACGGCGGATACCGGACGCACGTCTAACACCAACATAGTTGTCAAGGCCTCAGTTATCCGCTTTGCAGCAGGATGACTGCTGTGATATTTCATCTTCCTCGCAAAGGACTGTTGAACAGTCAATTGCTTACTGGAAGTAGTACAAGTGGGCTTACGACTTCCCCTCTGGGATGACCATCGACTCCCAGCAGCAACAACAGCAGCGCCAGCAGCAGTAGGCGTTACACGCAAGGATGCATCGGAGGAATCCCAGGCAGGAGAGGACTCGTCAGAATTGCCAGTGACATGGCCTGCAGGACTATTGGCATTCCTGGGGAAGGAGGAAATTGACACTGAGGGAGTTGGTGGGGTGGTTTGCGTGAGCTTGGTTACAAGAGGAAGGGATTTACTGGTCAGTGGACTGCTTCCGCTGTCACCCAAAGTTTTTGAACTTGTCACTGACTTATTATGAATGCGCTGCAGGTGACGTATAAGGGAGGATGTTCCGAGGTGGTTAACGTCCTTACCCCTACTTATTACAGCTTGACAAAGGGAACACACGGCTTGACACCTGTTGTCCGCATTTCTGTTGAAATAGTTCCACACCGAAGAGCTGATTTTTTTGGTATTTTCACCAGGCATGTCAACGGCCATATTCCTCCCACGGACAACAGGTGTCTCCCCGGGTGCCTGACTTAAACAAACCACCTCACCATCAGAATCCT
Source organism: Pseudophryne corroboree (assembly GCF_028390025.1). Lineage (NCBI taxonomy): Eukaryota > Metazoa > Chordata > Amphibia > Anura > Myobatrachidae > Pseudophryne > Pseudophryne corroboree. The sequence continues at coordinate 699,256,522 of NC_086445.1, forward strand.
CCTGGTCAATTTCCTCCCCAGCGCCAGCAACACCCATATCCTCCTCATCCTGGTGTACTTCAACACTGACATCTTCAATCTGACTATCAGGAACTGGACTGCGGGTGCTCCTTTCAGCACTTGCAGGGGGCGTGCAAATGGTGGAAGGCGCATGCTCTTCACGTCCAGTGTTGGGAAGGTCAGGCATCGCAACCGACACAATTGGACTCTCCTTGTGGATTTGGGATTTCGAAGAACGCACAGTTCTTTGCGGTGCTACTGCTTTTGCCAGCTTGAGTCTTTTCATTTTTCTAGCGAGAGGCTGAGTGCCTCCATCCTCATGTGAAGCTGAACCACTAGCCATGAACATAGGCCAGGGCCTCAGCCGTTCCTTGCCACTCCGTGTGGTAAATGGCATATTGGCAAGTTTACGCTTCTCCTCCGACAATTTTATTTTAGGTTTTGGAGTCCTTTTTTTACTGATATTTGGTGTTTTGGATTTGACATGCTCTGTACTATGACATTGGGCATCGGCCTTGGCAGACGACGTTGCTGGCATTTCATCGTCTCGGCCATGACTAGTGGCAGCAGCTTCAGCACGAGGTGGAAGTGGATCTTGATCTTTCCCTAATTTTGGAACCTCAACATTTTTGTTCTCCATATTTTAATAGGCACAACTAAAAGGCACCTCAGGTAAACAATGGAGATGGATGGATACTAGTATACAATTATGAATGGACTGCCGAGTGCCGACACAGAGGTAGCTACAGCCGTGGACTACCGTACTGTACTGTGTCTGCTGCTAATATAGACTGGATGATAATGAGATGTAGTATGTATGTATAAAGAAGAAAGAAAAAAAAACCACGGGTAGGTGGTATACAATTATGGACGGACTGCCGAGTGCCGACACAGAGGTAGCTACAGCCGTGGACTACCGTACTGTACTGTGTCTGCTGCTAATATAGACTGGATGATAATGAGATGTAGTATGTATAAAGAAGAAAGAAAAAAAAACCACGGGTAGGTGGTATACAATTATGGATGGACTGCCGAGTGCCGACACAGAGGTAGCTACAGCCGTGGACTACCGTACTGTACTGTGTCTGCTGCTAATATAGACTGGTTGATAATGAGATGTAGTATGTATGTATAAAGAAGAAAGAAAAAAAAACCACGGGTAGGTGGTATACAATTATGGATGGACTGCCGAGTGCCGACACAGAGGTAGCTACAGCCGTGGACTACCGTGCTGTACTGTGTCTGCTGCTAATATAGACTGGTTGATAATGAGATGTAGTATGTATGTATAAAGAAGAAAGAAAAAAAAACCACGGGTAGGTGGTATACGATTATGGATGGACTGCCGAGTGCCGACACAGAGGTAGCTACAGCCGTGGACTACCGTACTGTACTGTGTCTGCTGCTAATATAGACTGGATGATAATGAGATGTAGTATGTATAAAGAAGAAAAAAAAAAAAAACCACGGGTAGGTGGTATACAATTATGGATGGACTGCCGAGTGCCGACACAGAGGTAGCTACAGCCGTGGACTACCGTACTGTACTGTGTCTGCTGCTAATATAGACTGGTTGATAATGAGATGTAGTATGTATAAAGAAGAAAGAAAAAAAAACCACGGGTAGGTGGTATACAATTATGGATGGACTGCCAAGTGCCGACACAGAGGTAGCTACAGCCGTGGACTACCGTACTGTGTCTGCTGCTAATATAGACTGGATGATAATGAGATGTAGTATGTATGTATAAAGAAGAAAGAAAAAAAAACCACGGGTAGGTGGTATACAATTATGGACGGACTGCCGAGTGCCGACACAGAGGTAGCTACAGCCGTGGACTACCGTACTGTACTGTGTCTGCTGCTAATATAGACTGGTTGATAATGAGATGTAGTATGTATGTATAAAGAAGAAAGAAAAAAAAACCACGGGTAGGTGGTATACAATTATGGATGGACTGCCGAGTGCCGACACAGAGGTAGCTACAGCCGTGGACTACCGTACTGTACTGTGTCTGCTGCTAATATAGACTGGATGATAATGAGATGTAGTATGTATAAAGAAGAAAGAAAAAAAAAACCACGGGTAGGTGGTATACAATTATGGATGGACTGCCGAGTGCCGACACAGAGGTAGCTACAGCCGTGGACTACCGTACTGTACTGTGTCTGCTGCTAATATAGACTGGATGATAATGAGATGTAGTATGTATAAAGAAGAAAGAAAAAAAAAACCACGGGCAGGTGGTATACAATTATGGATGGACTGCCGAGTGCCGACACAGAGGTAGCTACAGCCGTGAACTACCGTACTGTGTCTGCTGCGACTGGATGATAAATAATGATATAAAAAATATATATATATCACTACTGCAGCCGGACAGGTATATATTATATAATGACGGACCTGCTGGACACTGTCTGTCAGCAGAATGAGTTTTTTCTAGAATAAAAAAAAAACCACCACACAAGTCACACGATGAGTGTTTAACTTTTTCAGGCAATCACAATATAGTATACTATACTGGTGGTCAGTGTGGTCAGGTCACTGGTCAGTCACACTGGCAGTGGCACTCCTGCCTGCAGCAAAAGTGTGCACTGTTTAAATAAGAATTTACTTACCGATAATTCTATTTCTCGTAGTCCGTAGTGGATGCTGGGGACTCCGTCAGGACCATGGGGAATAGCGGGCTCCGCAGGAGACAGGGCACATCTAAAAAGCTTTTTAGGTCACATGGTGTGTACTGGCTCCTCCCCCTATGACCCTCCTCTAAGCCTCAGTTAGGTACTGTGCCCGGACGAGCGTACACAATAAGGAAGGATCTTGAATCCCGGGTAAGACTCATACCAGCCACACCAATCACACCGTACAACTTGTGATCTGAACCCAGTTAACAGTATGATAACAAAACGAAGTAGCCTCTGAAAAAATGGCTCACAACAATAGTAATAACCCGATTTTTGTAACAATAACTATGTACAAGCATTGCAGACAATCCGCACTTGGGATGGGCGCCCAGCATCCACTACGGACTACGAGAAATAGAATTATCGGTAAGTAAATTCTTATTTTCTCTAACGTCCTAGTGGATGCTGGGGACTCCGTCAGGACCATGGGGATTATACCAAAGCTCCCAAACGGGCGGGAGAGTGCGGATGACTCTGCAGCACCGAATGAGAGAACTCCAGGTCCTCTTTAGCCAGAGTATCAAATTTGTAAAATTTTACAAACGTGTTCTCCCCTGACCACGTAGCTGCTCGGCAAAGTTATAATGCCGAGACTCCTCGGGCAGCCGCCCAGGATGAGGCCACCTTCCTTGTGGAATGGGCATCTACATATTTCGGCTGTGGCAGGCCTGCCACAGAATGTGCAAGCTGAATTGTACTACAAATCTAGCGTGCAATAGACTGCTTAGAAGCAGGAGCACCCAGCTTGTTGGGTGCATACAATATAAACAGCAAGTCAGACTTTCTGACTCCAGCCGTCCTAACTATATATATATTTTTAGGGCCCTGACAACGTCTAGTAACTTGGAGTCCTCCAAGTCCCCAGTAGCCGCAGGCACCACAATAGGTTGTTTCAGGTGACAACGCTGACACCCCTTTAGGAAGAAACTGGAGACGAGTCCCAGTTCTGCCCTGTTCAAATGGAAAATTCTAATATGGGCTTTTGTAAAACAAAACCGCCCATTCTTTTTGACAATCGCCTGGCCGAGGCCAGGACTAACAACATGGTCACTTTCCATGTGAGATATTGGTCAACAGCATGGTCACTTTCCATGTGAGATATTTCAAATCCACAGATTTGAGCGGTTCAAACCAATATGATTTTAAGGAATCCCAACACTATGTTGAGATCTCACGGTGCCCCTAGAGGCACAAAAGAACTGTATATGGAATACACCCTTTACAATCTGGACTTCAGGAACTGAAGTCAATTTTTTCTGGAAGAAAATCTACAGGGCCGAAATTTAAATCTTAATGAACCCCAATTTGAGACTCAAAACACTCCTGTTTTCAGGAAGTGCAGAATCGACCTAGTTGAATTTCCTTCGTGGAGCCTTCCTGGCCTTACCCACGCAACATATTTTCACCACATGTGGTGATGACGTTGTGCGGTCACCTCCTTCCTGGCTTTGACCAAGGTAGGTATGACCTCTTATGGAATGCCTTTTTCCCTTCAGAATCCGGTATTCAACCGCCATGCCGTCAAACGCAGCCGCGGTAATTCTTGGAAAAGACATGGTACTTGCTGAAGCAAGTCCCTTCTTAGCTCCCCAGGCCCTTAGTCCTCTGTGAGCATCTCTTGAAGCTCCGGGTACCAAGTCCCTCTTGGCCCATCCGGAGCCACTAGTATAGTTCATACTCCTCTATGTCTTATAATTCTCAATACCTTGGTTATGAGAAACAGAGGAGGGAACCCATACACTGACTGGTACACCCACGGTGTTACCAGAACATCCACAGCTATCGCCTGAAGGTCTCATGACCTGGCGGAATACCTGTCCCGTTTTTCGGGCGGGACGCTATCATGTCCACCTTTGGTCTTTGCCAACGGTCCACAATCATGCTGAAAAACTTCCCTATGAAGTTTCCACTCTCCCGGGTGGAGGTCATGCCTGCTGAGGAAGTCTGCTTCCCAGTCGTCCACTCCCGGAAAGAACACTGCTGACAGTGCTATCACATGATTTTCCGCCTAGCGAAAAATCCTTGCAGTTTTGTCACTGCCCTCCTGCTTCTTGTGCCGCCCTTTCTGTTTACGTGGGCGACTGCCGTGATGTTATCCCACTGGATCAATACCGGCTGACCTTGAAGCAGAGGTCTTGCTAAGTTTAGAGCCTTATAAATTTGCTCTAAGCTTATTTATGCAGAGAGAATTCTCCAGACTTAATCACACTTCCCTGGAAATTTTTTTCCCTGTGTGACTGTTCTCCAGCCTCTCAGGCTGGCCTCCGTGGTCACCGGCATCCAATCCTGAATGCCAAATCTGCGGCCCTCTAGAAGATGAGCACTCTGTAATCACCACAGGAGAGACACCCTTGTCCTTGGATATAGGGTTATCCGCTGATGCATCTGAGGATGCGATCCGGACCATTTGTCCAGCAGATCCCACCGAAGAGTTCTTGCGGGAAATCTGCCGAATGGAATTGCTTCGTAATAAGCCACCATTTTTACCAGGACTCTTGTGCAATGATGCACTGACACTTTTCCTGGTTTTAGGAGGATCCCGATTAGCTCGGAGAACTCCCTGGCTTTCTCCACTGGGAGAAACACGTTTTTCTGGACTGTGTCCAGAATCATCCCTATGAACAGTAGACGTGTCATCGGAAAAAGCTGCGATTTTGGAATATTTAGAATCCACTCGTGCTGACGTAGAACTACTTAAGATAGTGCTACTCCGACCTCCAACTGTTCTCTGGACCTTGCCCTTATCAGGAAAGCGTCCATGTTTCCTTTTAAGAAAAATCATCATTCCGGCCATTACCTTGGTAAAGACCCGGGGCGCCGTGGACAACCCAAACGGCAGCGTCTGAACTGATAGTGACAGTTCTGTACCAGGAACCTGAAGTACCCTTGGTGAGAAGGGCAAATTTGGACCTGTAGGTAAGCGTCCCTGATATCCAGTGACACCATATCGTCCCCTTCTTCCTGGTTCGCTATCACTGCTCTGAGTGACTCCATCTTGATTTGAACGCTTGTATGTAAGTGTTCAAATATTTCAGATCTCACCGAGCCGGTTGGCTTCAGTACCACAATATAGTGTGGAATACTACCCCCTTCCATGTTGTAAGAGGGGTACTTTGATTATCACCTGCTGGGAATACAGCCTGTGAATTGTGTGAGGGGGAGATGTCTCGAATTTCCAATGTACACCTGGGATACTACATGTAGGATCCCGGAGTTCCCTTGCGAGTGAGCCCCCTGCGTACTGAAACTCTTGAGATGACCCCCTACCGCACCTGAGTCCGCTTGTACGGCCCCAGCGTTATGCTGCGGACTTGGCAGAAGCTGTGAGGGGCTTCTGTTCCTGGGAATGGGCTGCTTGCTGCAGTCTTCTTCCCTTTCCTCTACCCCTGGGCAGATATGACTGGCCTTTGCCCGCCTGCCCCTATGGGGACGAAAGGACTGAGACTGAAAAGACTGTGTCCTTTTTTGCCGATATGTGATTCGGGGTAACAAAAAATGGATTTTTCAGCTGTTGCCATGGCCACCAGGTCCGATGGACCGCCCCTTTATACGGCAATACTTCCACATGCCGTCTGGAATCTGCCTCACCTGACCACTGTCGTGTCTTCGTCTGGCAGATATGTAAATCACATTTACTCTTGATGCCAGAATGCAAATATCCCTCTGCGCATCACGCATATATAGAAATGCATCCTTAAAATGCTCTATAGTCAATAAAATCTTGTCCCTGTCAAGGGTATCAAAATTTTCAGTCAGGAAATCCGACCAAGCCCCCTCAGCGCTGCACATCCAGGCTGAGGCGATTGCTGGTCGTAGTATAACACCAGTATGTGTGTATATACTGTCATGATATTTTTCAGCTTCCTATCAGCTGGCTTCTTGAGGGCGGCCGTATCTAGAGACGGTAACGCCATGTTTTTATAAGCGTGTGAGCGCCTTATCCACCCTAAGGTGTGTTTCCCAACTCGCCCTTACTTCTGGCGGGAAAGGGTATACCGCCCATAACTTTCTATCGGAGGAACCCCACGTATCATCACACACTTCATTTAATTTATCTGATTCAGGCAAAACTACAAGTAGTTTATTCACACCCTACAAAATACCCTTATTTGTGGTACTTGTAGTATCAGAAATATGTAACAGCTCCTTCATTGCCCTTAACATGTAACTCGTGGCCCTAAAGGAAAATTACGTATGTTTCTTCACCGTCGACACTGGGGTCAGTGTCCATGTCTGTGTCTGTCGACCGACTGAGGTAAATGGGCGTTTTTACAAGCCCCTGACGGTGTCTGAGACGCCTGGACCGGTACTAATTTGTCCGCCGGCCATCTCATGTCGTCAACCGTCTTGCAGCGTGTTGACATTATCACGTAATTCCATAAGTAGACCATCCCTTCCGGTGTCGACTCCCTAGAGAGTGACATCAACATTACAGGCAATTTGCTCCGCCTCCTCATACATGTCGACACACACGTACCGACATACAGCACACACACAGGGAATGCTCTGATAGAGGACAGGACCCACTAGCCCTTTGGGGAGACAGAGGGAGAGTTTGCCAGCACACACCAAAAGCGCTATAATGTATATAACAACCCTAGAAGGTGTTGTTTCTATATATGCGCTCTTAATATATCATTATATCGCCAATTTATGCCCCCCTTCTCTTTTAACCCTGTTTCTGTAGTGCAGTGCAGGGGAGAGTGGGAGCCTTCCTCACCAGCGGAGCTGATCAGGAAAATGGCGCTGAGTGCTGAGGAGAATAAGCTCCGCCCCCTTTTCGGCTGGCTTTTCCTCCCGGTTTTTTAATAACTGGCCTGGGTTAAAATACATACATATAGCCTTAATGGCTATATGTGATGTATTTATTTGCCAAATAGGTATTTATATTGCTGCCCAGGGCGCCCCCAGCAGCGCCCTGCACCCTCCGTGACCGTGTCAGTGAGCCGTGTGACAACAATGGCGCACAGCTGCAGTGCTGTGCGCTACCTCTCTGAAGACTGTGAAGTCTTCTGCCGCCTGTTTCCGGACCTCCGTTCCGCCGTCTTTCTTCAGCGTCTGTAAGGGGGATCGGCGGCGCGGCTCCGGGACGAACCCCAGGCTGACCTGTGTTCCGACTCCCTCTGGAGCTCAGTGTCCAGTAGCCTAAGACTTCAATCCTCCTGCATGCAGGTGAGTTGCCAGTCTCTCCCCTAAGTCCCTCGTTGCAGTGATCCTGTCGCCAGCAGGAATCACTGATTAGAAACCTAAAAAAAAACTTTACTAAATAGCTCCTTAAGAGAGCCATCCAGTTTGCACCCTTCTCGGACGGGCACAAAAACCTAACTGAGGCTTGGAGGAGGGTCATAGGGGGAGGAGCCAGTACACACCATGTGACCTAAAAAGCTTTTTAGATGTGCCCTGTCTCCTGCGGAGCCCGCTATTCCCCATGGTCCTGACGGAGTCCCCAGCATCCACTAGGACGTTAGAGAAATTTTAATAATATGTATGTACTCCTGGCTCCTGCTATAACCTATAACTGCTCCCCAGTCTCCCCCACAATTAAGCTGTGTGAGCACAGTCAGATATTATACATAGATGATGCAGCACACTGGGCTGAGCACAGATATGGTATGTGACTGAGTCACTGTGTATCGTTTTTTTCAGGCAGAGAACGGATTATATTAAATAAAACTGCACTGGTGGTCACTGGTCAGTGGTCAGTCACTAGTAAACTCTGCACTCTCTAGTACTCCTAAGCTCCAGTAAATCAAGTGTCTCTGTCTCAATCTCACTCTCTCTCTTCTAATCTAAATGGAGAGGACGCCAGCCACGTCCTCTCCCTATCAATCTCAATGCACGTGTGAAAATGGCGGCGACGCGCGGCTCCTTATATAGAATCCGAGTCTCGCGATAGAATCCGAGCCTCACGAGAATCCGACAGCGTCATGATGACGTTCGGGCGCGCTCGGGTTAACCGAGCAAGGCGGGAAGATCCGAGTCGCTCGGACCCGTGTAAAAAAAGCTGAAGTTCGGGCGGGTTCGGATTCCGAGGAACCGAACCCGCTCATCTCTAGTTTTCAGTAAACAAGCAGCAGACTCTCTACCTCCTCACCGCTAATGGGACTGCCCAATCGTCCTGGTTCCAGGCAAAACCCCTCCTAGGGGACGAATTTATCCGCTATCCATCCCAGAGACGCAAGTTATGTCTGACTATATACAGGAAAATCTAATCAAAGGATTTATCAGACCATCTTCTTCACCTGCAGGAGCCGGATTCTTTTTCGTTAAGAAGAAGGACGGTGGGTTACGACCATGCATAGATTACCGTGGACTCAATGAGATCACTGTGAAAAACAAGTATCCATTACCCTTAATTCCAGAATTATTTGACCGGGTAAAGGGAGCTACTGTGTTTACAAAACTGGATCTCCGAGGGGCCTACAATTTAATCCGCATCCGTGCAGGGGACGAGTGGAAGACTGCTTTTAATACCCGGGATGGGCATTACGAATACCTCGTAATGCCCTTTGGTCTTTGTAATGCACCTGCAGTTTTTCAAAGCTATGTGAATGAACTTTTTCGTGATCTTCTCTACAAGTGTCTAGTAGTGTACCTGGATGATATCCTAATATTCTCTAAGGATCTAAAGTCTCACCGTCACCAAGTTAAAGAGGTACTGACACGTCTGAGGAAAAATCAACTTTATTGTAAGTTAGAGAAGTGCACTTTTGAAGTATCTTCCATACCGTTCCTTGGTTACATCATTTCTGGATCAGAGCTATGTATGGATCCAGGTAAGGTACAAGCTATCCGAGATTGGTCCACTCCTTCAACTCTCAAGGGGATTCAGCGATTTCTTGGCTTTGCGAATTTCTATAGGAGATTCATCAAGAATTATTCTACATTAGCTGCTCCCATCACAGCCCTAACTCGCAAGGGAGCAAATCCTACGAACTGGTCTTCTGAAGCAATCAAAGCCTTCTCTGATTTAAAGCAAGCCTTTGTGTCAGCCCCCATTCTTCGACAGCCTGATTTGAATCGTCCCTTTCTACTAGAGGTGGATGCATCTACAGAAGCAGTAGGAGCTGTGTTGTCACAAGTCTTTGAAGATAAAAAGGTCCATCCCTGTGGATATTTCTCCCGTAAGTTCCTCCCGACAGAACGTAATTATGCAATCGGTGAGCAAGAGTTACTTGCCATCAAGTTGGCATTTGAGGAGTGGAGATACCTTCTAGAAGGAGCTCAACATCGCATTACAGTTTATACTGATCATAAGAATCTTCTGTATCTGCAGTCAGCTCAGTGTTTGAATCCACGACAAGCTCGATGGGCGCTTTTCTTCTCACGATTTGATTTCAAACTCACCTATCGTCCAGGGTCTCAGAACAAAAAGGCAGATGCCCTTTCCCGGTCCTTTGCTTCTTCTGAATTAAATGATGCTACCACGAATCAAGCCATTGTGAATCCTACGTCCTTTTTAATGACTCGAACCTCTCCAGTTCCTCCGCTTGGCAAGACCTTTGTCGCCACAAGTCTTCGAAAACGGCTGCTTACCTGGGCTCACTCCTCTTCCTTCATGGGTCATCCTGGGGTTCTAAAGACTCTCAAATGTATTCAACAGTCTTATTGGTGGCCACGTCTCAAAGCCGATGTCCAAGAGTTTATAGCAGCATGTCCTAAATGTGCCCAACATAAGAGTCCAAGAAGTTCTCCACCAGGTCTACTACATCCACTATCCATACCCAAACAACCATGGACTCATATCTTAATGGATTTCGTGACCGATCTACCTCCATCAAAAGGGCGAAATACCATTTGGGTGATAGTGGATCGATTTTCGAAAATGGCACATTTCATTTCATTAACTGGGTTACCATCAGCCCCTTTACTAGCCAGATTGTTCATCTCTGAAATCTTCAAGTTGCATGGCCTTCCTCGAGAAATTATCTCTGATCGGGGAACACAGTTTGTGGCCAAGTTTTGGAGGTCGCTTTGTTCATCTTTAAATGTCAAGTTGAACTTTTCTTCTGCATATCATCCTCAGACAGATGGACAAACTGAGAGAGTCAACCAAGACCTTGAAACATTTCTCCGGCTATATATATCGTCCTCACAGGATGACTGGGTTGACTACCTTCCATTGGCAGAATTTGCTCATAATAATCTCTTCCATTCATCTTCAGAATCTACGCCCTTTTATATTAACTTCGGCTTTCATCCTCGTGTGCCAGAGTTTCATCCATTGCCAGCCCTAGAGGTCCCAGCGGCAGATCAAGAGCTTCAACGTCTATCTAGCATCTGGAGTTGTGTACGTAAGTCCTTGGTCAAAACTTCCGCTCGTTATAAATCTTTTGCAGATAGAAAACGTAAAGCTGTACCGAATTACAAAGTGGGAGACCAAGTTTGGATTTCTACGCGCAATCTCAAGTTCAAAGTTCCTTCTAAGAAATTTGCTCCCAGGTTTATTGGTCCATTTCCCATTGTAAAGGTACTCAACCCTGTGTCATACAAAGTCAAGCTGCCACCGTCTTTGAGAATTCCTAACGCCTTTCATACATCTTTACTGAAGCCTTTGATTCTCAATAAGTTCCGTACTACCCAGTCCAAATCTCCTAAAGTTCACTCTTTGCAGAATGAGGAATTTGAAGTTAAAGAGATTGTGGACTCACGTTCCCGATATGGACGTTTACAGTTTCTGGTCGACTGGAAGGGTTACGGTCCGGAGGAGAGATCCTGGGTTTTCTCTGAAGATGTTCATGCTCCAAGACTGGTACAGAAATACTTCTCCAAAAATCCTGACAAGGTTCAAAGGTGTTCGGAGACCACCCGTAGAAGAGGGGGTACTGTCACGAACCGGTCTCTCACCTTTGCGGGTTCTGGGGTTCATCCGTTGCCAGTGCGGTTGCTCGCGGTGCTGTGCGCCCGTGTGGGGACACGGCGTGATCAATGGCACAGGTAATGCAGAGTCTGGGAACTGTGAGTGCGGGGACCAAATGGCCTAAGGCACTGCGGTGTGTCTGCTGTATAGGAGGTGGCCATGTTGGAGACCAAATAGCTAATACTGAGCACTTGTGAAAACACCTGTGGGCAGGTGTAAGCCAATCCCGTGCTTGTGCTGCCTTTAAGTAGGCTGGGATTATGTCACTCTGGGCCAGTGCTTTGTATTATCAAAGCTGTGCTCTAGCTCTGAGCTCTCTCCGTGCATTCCTGTGTGATTCCCGTGGTCCAGATATCGCCTCCGTTCCCAGAGGTCCGTCTGCAGCCTTCACTGCTGAAAGATCCACCGGCTCTCTGCTGTGCTGTCAGTTAATTGCACTCCTATTGGAAATAGTTGGATTCCCAGTGTCCTGCATGAGGTTACCTTGTCAGTCTGCCTATCATTCAAAGTCTGGAGGATTCTGTTTCTCTCAGCTGTTCGTTTGTTCAACTCTGCATTTAACCCATTCATCACCTTGTCTTCTACTACAGTTTCACAGTGATCTCCGGAACCCGCAAGTAACCCAATTCAGTACTTTTTATTTGCTATGTTGTCATTACAAGGATAATTCATCACAGTCTCTCAGTTAACCCTCAAAACTCCATTGCTAATTCTTACAGTTAATTCACCATGTCTGCATTAACCAGTTAAACACAATCTGCAGTTCTGCATCAAAGCTTGTTTATATTTGGACAATCCAACATTTATTCTTCAGTTTGCTTTTGCATATGTTTCCATGAACATTTCTTTTATTTATTTTTGAGTTTTCTCTTGCATATTATTTCTGCCATTCTTGCAATACTTCAGTATAATGATGATTAACAACTAGTCATTTAACTCCTTACTGAATTGTTATTTAATAAATATATGAAGCGGAACTTTCTTTGTCCTCCCTGCTTTCTTCATACCCCAGCACCTACACCTGTGGTTGGTTCCGGATTAACGGATTCACAAAAACACCCGGGCCTGACAGGTAGACATGCTGTTTTAGCAGAAGCTAAGTCCAGTGTCGGACTGGGGCATGTAGGGCCCACCGGGGGAATGCAGTGGTAGGGGCCCATGTTTAGGGGTGTGGCCAGTCTCTAGAGGGGGTGTGCCCAGCTACCACATTGGTTTGCCTAACCATTTTGCAAGTGTTGGTCCCATAAATAAATATATATATATATATATATATATACAGTAAATACTGTAGTGCATGCAAGATAATGTACTACATTAGTAACAGCACAGTCTGCAACCTGATCCCTAGAGAAGGGGATGGGCCCCCCAGGCAGTAGGGCCCACCGGTGGTTTCCCCTATACCCCTGTGGGCCAGTCCAACCCTGGCTAAGTCAGCCACTATCTTGTTCAGGTCCTTTCCAAAAAGAATGTCTCCCTTAAAAGGGAGCACCTCCAGGGTTTTCTTTGAATCCAGATCCACAGACCAGGACCGTAACCAGAGAATCCGGCGAGCCAAAATGGATGTATTAGAAGCCTTGGCCACCAGAATACCGGCATCAGAAGCCACCTCCTTAATGTAATGAGAGGCCGTGACAATATACGAGAGACATTGTCTAGCATTATCAGAAAAAATTGGAAGGCAGCTCCGCTTCCACCTCCTGAGCCCATGCTTAAATAGCTTCAGCAGCCCATGTCGATGCAATAGTGGGCCGATGCACAGCTCCTGCTAGGGTGTAAATCGCCTTTAGGCAACCCTCCACGTGCTTATCCGTCGGTTCTTTTAGTGGAGTGGCAGGCAGAACTGAGGATACCACCAGCTGCGACACTTGCGAATCCACCGGAGGGGGTGTTTCTCAATTCTTACTTAGCTCCGCAGCGAGGGGATAGCGAGCCAGCATTTTCTTGTGAGGTGTGAATTTCTTTCCCGGATTTTACCAGGATTCCTGTTGTATGTCAACCAAATGGTCAGAATTAGGTAAAACCTGTTTAACAACCTTCTGACGTTTAAATCTATCTGGTTTCTAAGAGGTAGTGTCAGGCTCTGGGTCATCAGTAATTTGAAGAATTAGCCTGATAGCCTCCATTAAGTCAGGAACATCCACCTGTGAGACAGATTCCACATCTTAGCCCCCTCAGGGTACAGAATTTAGGGATAGCAATCTGAGGCAGATACACGGAATGGAAATCACGCAGCAGCTATATATGCACACACACACAGTCACATGTACAATGCAGAAATTATGACATGCAATAAAACTGCACTGGACTAGCAATACTAAGTAATACTAAGTATAGCTAATAGCTATACACTCAATAGTCAATAGATATATCAATGCACAGTAAATACTGGATGTATCTCACAGGATACTTGTACTACATAACCCTGACTAAATGCACTCTTTCTTAACTAACACCGTCAGCAAACATGTAGAATACTTAAGTGTCCTGTAAAATGCACAGAGCTGACATGCAGGTGGCTTTACAGAGGAGGATTTGCCCAAACAGTCTCAGGATCAGCTCAGCATGCAGGAAATGGCGTCCAAGCGCTGACAGGGAGAGAGAGAGAGATGCAGATCCAGGGTGGGAACATTTACTCTAAATGGCGCCCTGGGGCTGGGGGAGGGGCCACAGGTCAAAGCCTTATCCCCTTGCTGGGCTTCACCACCGGGTACTGTGGGCAATGTAACAAACGGTTTTTAGTAAAACCAACCTGTGCTCTTGCCCTGGTGGTCTAGTGGGGTCCCTGTACTACCACAGTGTCCACGCCAGTGCGCGCGGCCCGCCTCCCACCGGCCACTCTGGATTGCGGTTTCCAACGGGTCCTGCCTGGGGGACCCTCTTATCTCCTCCCAAAGTGCGGCCACGCGATCCTGGAGAGCTGCGCCGGGTTGTGTGACTGACTGAAGCAAACCAGAGCCTCCGCTGTAAGTACCCGGCAACCAGGGCGCGGGAGTATACAGCGCCGCTGGGGGAGGTGATGGAGCTGCAGCAGGAGATGTCTGACTGACATCTAACACTCACAGTGTCTCTGCTGCAGACCTTGAAGTCTTCAAAGTTCACTTAAGAAAGCTTTTCTGAGGGCTGCTGGAGCAGCCCACCTGTTGTATGCCTGCACTGCATGGCATCAACCACAAAACTGAGCTCCTGTGAACGGAGGCGGGTTATAGAGGAGGCGGCGCTATGCATTCTGGGAACAGTCAAAGCTTTTAGCCTGTTGGTGCCTCGGTTCAAGACTACTACTACTACTACTATACACCCCGATGTTATTCCCTGCGGAACCCAGTGTATCCCGCAGCAGAAATATATATATTGCTATCACAGAGAATTCGGCTCTAAAGAGCCCCATACACTACAGTGACATGTCGGAGGCTAAAGTCAGATGCGATTTCCCTTGAATCGCCCGGGAGCTTCACGCGTGCAGGATCGCATATGATACATTGTATGCGGTCCTTATGCATACAATGTATCGTATGCGATCCCAGCCATGCCTGCGGGATCCAACATATCACGAGTGTAGCACTAACAACCTAGGGGCTCCGATCTGATGCTCACGGGACCGCGCATCGGATCGGATGTAAAACACATCTGATTTGCCACTTTTCATCCGATTTATCAGCCTCAAAGGTCGAAATCGGATGAGATCAGGCATTATCGTTCTAGTGTATGGGGCCCTATAGAAGCAATACTAGTATATGTGCAGAAAGCTAAAGCTTTATAATGTGTTTAGGATTGACTACGTTACTGACCTTGTTCTGTCATTGACCCAAAGATACCTGGTTCTACTGGCTTTGTAGCAATCAGGGCCACAGTGGGAATCTTAGGTTCCTGGGTTGTTGGTACATGTGTCTTTTTACGCTTAGGAGCCAGAGTAGCTACTTCAATCTGCGAGGGATTAATATGAGGAGAGGATTAACATAGACCATATAAAATCCAGTTACTGTGAAACAGAGGATCAGCACCAAAGTCACTGCACCAAAAAGATTAATGAGTGTGTTGTGCAGATTGGGCATTTGGCAGAAACAATTTTGCAATCATTAAAGCTATTTTACAACCTAATTGTTAGAGATTATAGTTTGCCACTTTACAATGGTTGTGAAGGGGGAATGTAAGCAGGCGGACTGAGCAGAGTTTGTTATTGTCCCATCATATAGCTTTAGCTGGGAGACAAACCACATAGTTGCAGGAAAAATGGGTGCACTGAGCAGCCCTGAGACCTCAGACAGGGGAAGAACGAGGAAACAGCACAGTCTCCTCTGCCGAATGCACAATCGACACAACACCATTTGTAACTTTTTATTTGTTTAGAATAAATTAACAAATATAATGTTCTATTAAAGTACCTTTAGGTTTTTTCCACATTGCATTCCTTCTAACCTTCACTGTGCTGTGATAATTCTCCAAGCCTTTCACTGTCTATGCTTCTCCTGCTTACTTCCAGTATGCTAGGTAGCTTGGTTTCGGATTGCTATTTTTAAGATTAATAGTTTGCTAACGTATCTGAATTTATTAATAAAATGTGCTGTTTAATTGGCCCAGAATGCAGTCTCCTGTGTGCATTATGAAGACTGTGTTATGCAGTGTCAGTGTGTCTAATACCACCTGTGTTAGGACAATGTTAAATAACCATTAAACTTAAAATTGCTTACACCATGTACAAAAAGACATTTCCCGTGGTTTCAATCTTAATAAATAGTGGTGTGGTATGGTATGTCGACATTCATCATGTTGACATTCATAAGGTCGACATGAAAATTACAACATGCTTAGCAAGTCAACTCTGACCATGTTGACATCCATCATGTCGATACTGATGAAATGTCGTCATGATAGAATGTGGACATGTCGTCCATGGCGGTCCAGCAAACAGTTACTTGGTGCTGATGGCTGCAACAACTCTAGTGGCATTTTCTAGGTCCCAGTGGTCAGTTTTGGTACAGACATCTAATGGAGCTGGGTTCCAGTGAGTTTTCTCCCCATGGGGCAGATGTACTAAGCTATGGAGAGAGATAAAGTGGAGAGAGATATAGTATCAGCGCCTTACTGTCATTTTTCAAACCCATCCTGAAACATGGCAGTTAGGAGCTGGTTGGCTGGTACTTTATCTCTCTCCGAGGCATAGTACATCTGCCCCCCTTTTTCCTAACGCCTACCCTTAATTCTAGTGCCTAACCCTCCTCCAATAGCCTAACCTTAACCATACTGCAGCCTAGCCATAACCCTTCCATCCCACAGCCATTGGAGTTTCTATAATAGGTGCAATGTGTGCGGTGCACACGGGCCCCTGGGTCCAGGGGGGGGCCCACACCGCACACACATTCGCAGTAGTTCAATTGGTCTCCGGAACATGGTGGGTGCCATGTTTCCAGAGACTTGTGCATGCGCAGTAGACTCCAGCAAATGACTACTGCGCCGTGCGGCGGGGCTCACCCGGAGGTGGACACAGGCCCCCTCCTCTATTGAAGCGCCCCTGCCCGCAGTCTAACCCTAAGATCTACATTCTTAGAGTGTTGGGATTTCACATGTTGACATTTTGACATGATTGCCTGTTGACATTTTAACTAAAGGCCCTACACATTGCGCGATCCGCTGCTGAGCTGCACAGCGGCGGATACGTCCGACGGGGGGTGGAGGAGAAGTGACGGGGGGAGTGAAGTTTCTTTACTCCCCCCGTCACCCGGCTCCATAGCAGTGCAGGCAAATATGGACGATCTCGTCCATATTGGCCTGCATGCACAAGCGACGGGGCACCAGCGATGAACGAGGTCGCGCATCGGTCATCACTGGTGCCTCCACACTAAAAGATATGAACGGTAACTTGTTCATTAATGAACGAGATCGTTCATATCTTTGAGTATTATCGCCCAGTGTGTAGGGCCCTTAAGTCGATATCATAACTGCTGACATTGTGGTGACGACATTTTGAATATCGACATTCATTTTGTCGATCTTATCACTGCACCGCATAAATAGACCTCCCGATCACACATAATGATCTCTTCTGTCACCAGTGGGGCACACACATATATTCTGATATCTGTCACGCTAACACTTACACATACGAGATTATTCCATCAGTTTTACTTCGATTTCTATGGGAATCAAGTTCATTTTGGGTCCACACAATATAGCTGTGTGTGTGCGGCCAGTATAAAATATTCCAGAGCATTGCACATACGTATATATTAGAAAAACAGAAACAATTATTGTGAGAGACTTTCAGCAAAACTTTACCAGCAACTGAATACAGGAAAGATTCCCACAGGTTATAGTACAGCTGTTTTCTATCCCTGACAGTAGCCCCTGCTGGCGTTTAGCTTCCTCATATTTTTGAATAGGGAAGCCTATATAACAATATTTCTGTGGTACTTAACGTGCCCACTGTCAGTTTATGGGCCTTATTCAGTATGCGTTGCATCTGAAATGAGATTGCATACTCCCGAATATCAGCCCAGTGCGCGTGCAGGGAGATGTGGTCGCAACTCAATAATGCAAACCACTCTTCCTGATTGACAGGCAGAGGCGTTCGTGAGGTAGTCAGGCGACGGGAACGCAGGAGGGTCCTGCCAGTTTTTGGGGCGATTGTGTGATGCCGCTGCGGCAGGTAAGATGGCCGCAGTGCACCTCTGCCTTCACAGCCAAGCTGCGTAGGCAGGGGGCATCACTTATTTTGCGGGGACAGCGATGCGATTGCAATTGAATTGTGATCGCATAGCTGGTGGACATTAGCATGCTGGGTGGCCGTGCCTTGTGCTGGCCCAGCCCCCAGCATACGAACGTTAGCAGTTGCAGTTTTGCTAATTTATTAAAACTGTAACTGATACTGAATCAGGTTCTATGTGCAGAAAAAAATGAATGCTTGACTGACAGCTATATGGCTGCCATTGAAGCGATAAAGGCTAGCAAGATGCAACGCAAAAGGGTCAGTGGTAATATAAGCATGATTATCAGATAGCATTAAGACAAAGTGTTCTCAAATACTGCTTTCAGGTCAATAAGAAACGGTCTTCCAACAGCCGTATTAATCTTTTACTGTCAACTTGCTACTTTTTATATATAATCTGTCTCTTCTGTTGATGCTTCATTTTTCTGTGCACTGCACCTTCTATTATTCTTCTCCTGGATTCTGACACCCGCCCCCTCTGTTTTCCTCTCTTGTCTGTGAATGTCTGTTTCATCTCTGTCTCTCTCCACGCATCTCCCCCTCTAGTAGTAAAGTGTCTCACTTTTCATTCTTTCTTAAAGGAGAATATTTATCAAAATTTACATTTTGTCATGTAATGTTTTATTACACAAAACTGTGTAGAAACATTTGTAATTAGAAAAATTGCTTTATTCTGTTATATTCATTGTTACTCTGCCCCCTTGAGGTGTAGCCTTTTTACAGCCTACATGTGTCACTTCTAGTATTTCTAATAAAAGTTTTAGGTGTCTATTGAATAAACTAAATTCATGCAGTCCCCATTGGATTTAATGGGGGCTTTTCATGAACTCTGTTATTATATGGATGACAGAAACATAGCTTCTGCCAGGGACAGAAGAAGATTCTCATCTGACAAGTATAACATATTTGCAGACAGTGGGGGTCATTCCGAGTTGATCGCTAGCTGCATTCGTTCGCTATGCAGCGGTGAGACAAAAAAACAGCACTTCTGCGCATGCGTATGCGGCGCAACGCGCACGTGCGACGTACTATTACAATGAACGATGTAGTTTCACACAGGGTCTAGCGAAGCTTTTCAGTCGCACTGCTGACCGCAGAGTGATTGACAGGAAGTGGGAGTTTCTGGGTATCAACTGACCGTTTTCTGGGAGTGTTCGGAAAAACGCAGGCATGCCAAGAAAAACGCAGGCGTGGCTGGATGAACGCAGGGCGTGTTTGTGACGTCAAATCAGGAACTGTATGGTCTGAAGTGATCGCAAGCGCTGAGTATGTTTGAAGCTACTCAGAAACTGCACAAAAATATTTTGTAGCCGCTCTGCGATCCCTTCGTTTGCACTTCTGCTAAGCTAAAATACACTCCCAGTGGGTGGCGGCATAGCGTTTGCACGGCTGCTAAAAACTGCTAGCGAGCGATCAACTCGGAATGACCACCTGTGTCATGTGTCTGTTTACCTGCAGAAATGGAGAAAAACATGAAAAAAGCTTTCTCTTCCTGCTTTTCTCTGCTGTCCCGGTTAGCTTTCTTTTCCTGCTTTTCTCTGCTGTCCCGGTCAGCTTTCTCTTCCTGCTTTTCTCTGCTGTCCCGGTTAGCTTTCTCTTCCTGCTTTTCTCTGCTGTCCCGATTAGCTTTCTCTTCCTGCTTTTCTCTGCTTTCCTGGTTAGCTTTCTCTTCCTGCTTTTCTCTGCTGTCCCGGTTAGCTTTCTCTTCCTGCTTTTCTCTGCTTTCCTGGTTAGCTTTCTCTTCCTGCTTTTCTCTGCTGTCCCGGTTAGCTTTCTCTTCCTGCTTTTCTCTGCTGTCCCGGTTAGCTTTCTCTTCCTGCTTTTCTCTGCTGTCCCAGTTAGCTTTCTCTTCCTGCTTTTCTCTGCTGTCCCAGTTAGCTTTCTCTTCCTGATTTTCTCTGCTGTTCCGGTTAGCATTCTCTTCCTGCTTTTCTCTGCTGTTCCAGTTAGCATTCTCTTCCTGCTTTTCTCTGCTGTCCCGGTTAGCTTTCTCTTCCTGCTTTTCTCTGCTGTCCCGGTTAGCTTTCTCTTCCTGCTTTTCTCTGCTGTCCCGGTTAGCTTTCTCTTCCTGCTTTTCTCTGCAGTCGCGGTTAGCTTTCTCTTCCTGCTTTTCTCTGCTGTCCCAGATAGCTTTCTCTTCCTGCTTTTCTCTGCTGTCCCGGTTAGCTTTCTCTTCCTGCTTTTCTCTGCTGTCCCAGTTAGCTTTCTCTTCCTGCTTTTCTCTGCTGTCCCGGTTATTTTTCTCTTCCTGCTTTTCTCTGCTGTCCCAGTTATCTTTCTCTTCCTGCTTTTCTCTGCTGTCCCAGTTAGCTTTCTCTTCCTGATTTTCTCTGCTGTTCCGGTTAGCATTCTCTTCCTGCTTTTCTCTGCTGTTCCAGTTAGCATTCTCTTCTTGCTTTTCTCTGCTGTCCCGGTTAGCTTTCTCTTCCTGCTTTTCTCTGCTGTTCCGGTTAGCTTTCTCTTCCTGCTTTTCTCTGCTGTCCCAGTTAGCTTTCTCTTCTCCACTTCCCTGCTGGCTCCCCACTCCCCTCAGGGCTGGATTAAGCCTTTAAGGGGCCTGGGACACTTAAGACAGCGGGACCTCCACTCTTGTCAGCATGCTTACCTGGCTGCACCCACTGTATGTGTGCATTCTTCCCCTGTACCTACATGAGGCAGCAGCTGCGCATGTCCTTCCTACACTCCTGCAGGGCCATCGCAAGCTGTAAATGGCTCATGTAATGGAGGAAGCAGGCCCATGCTCCCACAAAAAAAATAGTTATAGAAATAATACTATGCACTAGCTCTGCTACATGACATCTCTGGGTCACTTCCTATAAGCAATTTGATCTGGTTGAAAGAGCAACAAACAATGGCCAGAGCCATTTTTTGAAATATATATTATTTTGAAATTTCAGCAGAATTCAAAAAATACTGTACACAGAATGATAACAGCAACTTAAGATCATGGATTTTAAATATAATAAAATTATTCCAAGACAGAAAAATACCTAAAAGAAAAGCCTTGATTACCCAGCTGCATGGCACCCTAACAATAAGGCCTGCAAGTTTTACCACAAATTGATGTTACCCAAGGCTGGCAACAGAAATCTTTTGGCTGGCACACTCATGTTCTTGGTGCTCCCCATCCATTCCAGGTAGGTACAGAGCAGTTGACTATCTCTTCAGTCTTATCCTCCTGCGTCACTCCAGCCTCATTTTCACATGTGTCACTCCAATCACATCATCACCGGTGTCGCTCCAGCCTTATACTCAGCTGTGCCGCACCAACACCTTACTTGATGTGTCTGTCCAGCACCATCTCTCCTGCCATGTCAACCTAGCACCATCCCTATGTCTCCAGCCTCATCTCCCCTGTGTCTCATGGCCTCTTCACCTTCTGTGTCTAAGAGGATATTTAATAAACAGAATTATCTAAAAAAATCAAGAAAATGTGATAGTTATGTTTTCTGGAGATGGAAATATCTCTTCTCCAGTGGCAGTTGCAATGCAGTCCAAAATTCAACTAGAGGAGACCGAGCACTAGGGGCTCATACTCTAATGCACATGTGCAAATCTCCAGGAAAATTGTGTAGTTGCCATTTTGCCTTGCGCTTTCTCTAGTGCGCATGAGCAAAATGTCTGGAAAATGGGCACAACTATTTTGACAGTGATTATTTGTGCGCTTGCTGCCACCGGCGGGGGGCCCGGGCAGGTAAGTATTAAAGAAATGGGTGCAGCGTGTGCAGTGTGGGCCTCCCTTGACTCGGGCCCCTGTGCACCACACACACTGCACCCTTTATAAACACGCCAGTGGGAGACACACCAACTGCTAGTGAGTACCAGACAGCGATGTTTGCCAGTGTTTGGGGTGGCAGTTGGTGTAACTCCCCTATTTGAATTTTGGACTGTGCTGCAACTACCACTGGAGAAGAGATAAGGAGATTTATGGTAGACTTACCATAGTTAAATCTCTTTCTGCGAGGTACACTGGGTTCCACAGGGAATACATCGGGGGTGTAGAGTTGGATCTTGATCCAGAGGAACCAACAGGCTAAAGCTTTAGATTGTTCCCAGGATGCATTGCATGGCCTCCTCTATAACTCCGCCTCCAGACACTGGAGCTCAGTTTCGTTAACCAGTCCAATGCAGTAGCAGGTAAAACAGAAGGCAGGTGTTAGTCACATAGAACCACATTCTCACGACAGGAGAAGAGACCAGCGGCTAATTCATACAAACCCAAAGAAGCTAACTGCGTCAGGGTGGGCGCCCTGTGGAACCCAGTGTACCCCGCAGAAAGAGATTTAACTATGGTAAGTCTACCATAAATCTCCTTTTCTGCAGCGGTGTACGCTGTGTTCCACAGGGAATACATCGGGGATGTCCTAATGCAGTTCCTCATGGGAGGGGATGCACCGTAGCAGTCACAAGAAACCGGCATCCAAAGAAAGCATCCTGGGAGGCGGAAGTATCAAAGGCATAGAACCTAATGAACATGTTCACTGAGGACCACGTAGCCGCCTTGCACAATTGTTCAGCGGATGCGCCTCGGCGGGCCGCCCAAGAAGGTCCAACAGAATAGAATGGGCTTTGATAGCAGCAGGAGCTGGAAGACCAGCCTGTGCATATGCTTGTGCAATCACCATTCTAATCCATCTGGCCAAGGTTTGCTTGTTCACAGGCCAGCTACGTTTGTGAAAACCAAAAAGTACAAAAAGGGTATCGGACCTCCTGAGGCAGTCCTCTCCACGTAAATACGGAGAGCCCGTACCACATCCAAAGACCGCTCTTTGGAGGACAAACCAGAAGAGATAAAAACCGGAACCACAATCTCTTGGTTAAGATGGAAAGATGACACCACCTTCGGTAGATAACAGGGACGAGTTCTAAGAATTGCCCAGTCATGGTGAAAATCAGAAAGGGTGGACGACAGGACAAAGCGCCTAAGTCCGACACCCTCCTAGCAGAGGCAATAGCCAGCAGAAACATGACTTTAAGCGTAAGACACTCAAGGTCCACAGACTCAAGAGGTTCAAATGGATACTCTTGTAGGGCATTCAAGACAACAGACAGATCCCATGGAGCCACAGGAGGGACATAGGGAGGCTGAATCCGTAAAACGCCCTGAGTGAAAGTATGAACATCAGGAATAGACGCAATCTTTCTCTGAAACCACACCGACAAGGCAGAAATATGAACCTTGAGGGAGGCCAGACGTAGGCCTAAGTTTAGGCCTTGTTGCAAAAAAGCCAAAAGTCTAGAAGTACTGAATTTGTATGCATTGTAATTCTTAGCAGCACAAAAGGTGAAGTAAGAATTCCAGACCGAGTAATAAATCCGTGCAGAAGCCGGTCTGCGGGTCTTCAGCATAGTGTGGATAACCACCTCAGAGAATCCTTTGGCCCTCAGGAGTGAAGCTTCAAGAGCCACGCCGTCAAAGCCAGTCTGGCCAGGTCCGGGTAGACACAAGGGCCCTGAACAAGGAGGTCTGGGCATTGAGGAAGTAAAAGAGGACGCTCGATCATTAGACCCTGCAGGTCTGAGAACCAATGCCGTCTGGGCCACGCTGGAGCGACTAGAAGTAGTATTCCTCCTTCTTGCTTGAACTTCCGTAGTACCCTGAGCAGAAGTGACACTGGAGGGAACACGTATGGCAGCTGAAAGTTCCATGGAATTGCCAGTGCATCCACGAACGCTGCTTGAGGATCCCTTGTCCTTGATCCGAAGACCGGAACCTTGTTATTTTGTCGAGACACCATCAGGTCTACATCTGGTAGGCCCCACTTATCCACTAGGAGTTGAAGACTTCACTCTCCGGTGTGAATGTCCTGACGACTGGGAAAATCCGCTTCCCAGTTGAGGACTCCGGGAATGAACACTGCCGATATTGCTAGCAGATGGCGTTCCGCCAAATGAAGGATTTTTGATACTTCCCTCATTGCCATGCGGCTCAGAGTGCCGCCTTGTATGCCACTGTGGTGGTGTTGTCTGATTGTACTTGAACAGGCCTGTTCTGTATCAGAGGCAGGGCAAGCGTCAAAGCATTGAACACTGCCCGCAATTCAAGAATGTTTATCGGGAGGAGACAATCCTCCTTGGTCCACCGACCCTGGAGAGAGTGTTGCTCTAACACCGCACTCCAACCCCACAGACTGGCATCCGCAGTCAGGAGGACCCAGTTGGAGATACAGAAGGGACGGCCCTTGCTCAACTGTTGGTCCTGTAGCCACCAGCTCAGTGACAGACGAACCTCTGGAGTCAAGGAGATCATTTGAGATTTGATCCGATGAGGCAGGCCATCCCACTTGGAAAGTATTAACCTCTGCAGAGGGCGGGAATGAAATTGAGCGTACTCTACCATGTCGAAAGCCGACACCATGAGGCCCAGTACTTGCATCGCAGAGTGTATCGACACTCTTGGGAGAGAAAGGACGTATCTGATCCTGTCCTGAAGTTTCAGGACTTTCACTGGAGATAGAAACAGTCTTTGGCTGTGTGTCCAGCAGTGCCCCCAGGTGCACCATGCTCCGAGCAGGGACCAGCGAGGACTTTTTCCAGTTGATGAGCCACCCGTGGCTCATCAACTGGAAATGGACTGTCCGTTCCAGATGACTGAGGAGAACATTTTGGGAGTCGCCATGATCAGCAAGTCATCCAGATACGGCAGGATCCTGATTCCCTGGCTGCTGAGAACGACCATCATCGCGGCCATGACCTTGGTGAAGATCCGTGGCACCATAGCCAGTCCAAATGGCAGAGCCTGGAATTGATAATGTAGGTTGCCAATAGCAAACCGCAGATATTGCTGATGCGATATGGCAATAGGTATATGCAGGTAAGCATCCTCTATGTCCAGGGATACCATATAGTCTTCGGGTTCCATGGCCAGTACAATAGAGTACAGCGTTTTCATACAGATTTTGGATACTCTCACAAATTTGTTCAATTATTTGAGGTTGAGTATAGGCCGGAAAGGACCCATTGGGTTTCGGGACTAGAAACAGGATCGAATAGTATCCCCTGCCTCTCTGGTAGAGGTACCGGCACTACTACTCCTGTGTCCAGGAGGGATCGCACAACCAAGTTTAGATCTTGCGCTTTCAATGGATCCGAAGGAATAACCGTCGTGCAGAACTGGGGAGGGGGACGTCTCTTGAAAGAGACAGTGTACCCGTGAGAGACAACTTCTCGCACCTGGGCATCTGAAGTGGTCCTTAACAAGACCTGGGCGAATTGCAGAAGTTGGCCTACCACCCAGGGATCCCCCAGGGGGAGGCCGGGCCCGTCATGCAGCAATCTTGACTTGTTTGGAAGCAGGCTGACGGGCAGCCCAGGACTGTTTAGGTTTGGGCTTAGTGGTTTTGGAAGCAAGAGCCTGTCTCAGGTACGCCTGACCCTTTGCTTTTCCTGGAGGTCGAAAGGAACGAATAGTGGTACTCTTAGCCTTTGGTGAAGGATTAGTACTTGGAAGAAATGCAGTCTTAGCAGTCGCCAAGTCAGTCACAATCTTATTCAGATCTTCCCCAAATAGGATGTCTCCCTTAAAGGGGAGCACCTCCAAGGTCTTTTTGGAGTCCAGGTCCACCTTCCAGGACCTCAACCACAGAATTCGGCGAGCCAGTATAGATGTAGTAGACTCCTTGGCCACCATTACACCTGCCTCAGAGGACGCCTCCTGAATATAGTGGGAGACGGTGGTAATATGAGACAGATATTGTCTGGCAGTGTCAGAAAATATCCTGAGACAGCTCTTCCTCTAATGCCTGAACCCATGTTTCAATTCCTTTTGCAGCCCAGGAGGCTGCTATAGTGGGTCTACGTACAGCACCTGTAAGGGAGTAAATAGACTTCAGGCATCCCTCCAAACGCTTATCCGTTGGTTCCTTCAGTGAGGTGACAGTGGTGACAGGCAGAGTATATGACACCACAAGACGGGTGACATGAGAGTCCACCGGCGGTGGATTTTCCCACTTGTTACTCAACTCCGTAGGGATAGGATAACGAGCTAGCATCTTCTTAGACAGGGAGAATTTCTTTCCTGGAGAAGACCAAGGGTTCCTGACGTATGTCTATTAAATGGTCAGAATGTGGTAAGACTACTTTAGCAACCTTTTGATGTTTGAACTTATCAGGTGTCTTAGACGCAGTAGTGGGATCTACCTTATCATCAATTTGTAGAATCAGCTTAATAGCCTCCACTAGGTCAGGAACATCAATCTGTGTTGTAAGTTCCTCATCAGAAGCAACTGTATCAGTGTCTGACACATCAGTAAATTCCAAATCCTCATCAGAAGAATTATCTGAAATATTAGTGGATTGTGAGGAGGAAGCGGCCCGCTTAGATGACCCCTTGACCCCTGAGGGACGTGGGGTAGACTTTTATCTAACCAAAGATTGATTTAATTGTTGTATCTGGGTAGACAGAGTGTCTGCCCAGGGCGGATTAACTACAGGACAATATGTGGCTGCAATTGCACAGGAGGTCCCAAAGGGGATGTAAGACATGTCACAAGCGTATTCAGCATACTTGAGAACGCTGCCCAAGGTGGCTCCTGATTGGCTACAGGGACTATGGGCTGACTTGTAGATATATGGCACCCAGTACACAGACCATCAGTTAAAACTTCCCCCTCAGATAAATCCTTGGCGCAAGCACTGCATGATGCAGGAGCACCCGCGGGTTTCTCGCCCTTTGTGGCAGACATTATAGGGAATGTAGCAGTTGAGCATAACAGTATAAGAATAAGATAGCCAGACAAATACATTACCTGCAAAACACTCCCTTATTTATGTGACAGTAAATACAGAACATAAACAGAGAATAAATGCAGTATGAGGTGACTGAAGATCGCAGTAAAATACACTTAACAGTATATACTGTGCAGCAATATATGTTTGACCCTGATGCACCTAGCCTCCCAGGGTACAGAATACAGTGATAGTTATAGCTGTGATACACTGAAAGTGAATTACATACAGCAGATGCAGGCACACACAGTCACTGTGAAAATGCAGAAATTATTTTAGACACAATGCACAGCCAGAGAATGGATGTACACTTGTACTAAATATTCTGGTAGAGAGACACTTGTTCTTAACTAACACTGTCTTAAAATGACATGTAGAATACTTAAGTGACTGTAAAATCACGGCGCTGATGAGGCAGGCGGATTTACAGAGGGGACTTTGCCCAGCAGCCCCGGAGACCAGACATAGCTACTTGAGATGGTGGCGCCTAAATCTCAGCCAGGGAGTGAGAGAGAGTGAGATGCAGCTCCAGGACGGGAACACCAGTAGTAGATGGCGCCCGGAGCTACAGGTCAGCGCCTTATCCCCTATGCTGGTCCTAACCACCAGGTACTGTGGAGCCTATTTAATACAGATTTTACATAATCCGACCTGTGCTCCCTGCCCTGGTGGATATAGTGGGGTCCCTGTACTGACACAGTGTCCACGCCAGCGACGCGGTCCGTCTCCTGGAACCGCGACTGGAACGCGATTTAGTGGTGGGTCCCGCCTGAGGGATCCTCTTACCTCCTCCCTAAGAAGCAGCCACGTGATCCTGGAGAGCGTCAGTAACCTGGTAACCGGAGCGCCTCCGCCGCAAGTACCCGGGAACTCGGCTAGCGGGAGTATGCAGCGCTGCTGGGGAGGTGATGGAGCCACAGCACAGTATGTCACAATGACATATAAAGTGCTGCAGCCCTTGAAGTCTTCTAAAAGCTCATTTCAAGGCTGCCTAGCGCAGCCCCCCCTGTTAAGTGACCTGCTCTGCAGGCACCAACTTACAAACTGAGCTCCAGTGACCGGAGGCGGGGTTATAGAGGAGGCCATGAAATGCATACTGGGAACAGTCAAAGCTTTAGCTTGTTGGTGCCTCTGGATCAAGATCCAACTCTACAACCCCGATGTATTCCCTGTGGAACCCAGTGTATCCCGCTGCAGAAATGTATCTCTTTTTTTATATTAAAAAAAATAGGATTTTAATACCTACCGGTAAATCGTTTTCTCTTAGTCCGTAGAGGATGCTGGGGTAATTTCAAGAACCATGGGGTATAGACGGGATCCGTAGGAGACATGGGCACTTTAAGACTTTCAAAGTGGTGTGACCTTGCTCCTCCCTCTATGCCCCTCCTCCAGACTCCAGTTTAAGGAACTGTGCCCAGGGAGACGGACATTTCGAGGGAAGGATTTATTGTTAAACCACGGTGAGCATCTTACCAGCTCACACCTCAAGGATGCCGCAGAACGTGGCATTCAATAGAACCCAAGCCAACGGCATGAAGAATTTGCAGCAATATGCTGACACAAAAACCGTAACACAACCTGTGTGTAACCATAGTCATTATCTGCAGATACAGTACGCACCGGGACGGGCGCCCAGCATCCTCTACGGACTAAGAGAAAAGGATTTACCGGTAGGTATTAAAATCCTATTTTCTCATACGTCCTAGAGGATGCTGGGGTAACTTCAAGAACCATGGGGATATATCAAAGCTCTAGAACGGCGGGAGAGTGTGGATGACTCTGCAGAACCAATTGACCAAACTTGAGGTCATCATCGGCCAAGGTGGCAAACCCGTAAAAAAATAGCCAAACAGTTTGCTAAACAGCTGGTCCGCAAAGTTGCTATGCCGAGATCCCCCGGTCCACCGGCCCGGATGAGCCCACCTGTCCAACAGAATGGGCCTTCACGTATTTCGGTAATGGCAATCATGCCGTGGGATGAGCAAGCTGAATCATACCACAGATCCAATGCGTAACGGTCTGCATGGAAGCAGAGCACCCAATCTTGTTGGGAGCAAACCGAACAATAGAGCCTGTGTTCATAGACGGAGTCGTCTTGGCGACATGCATTTTCAGAACTCTGACCTCATGCAGAGACTTTTGACTCAGCGAAGGCGTCAGTAGCCACAGGCACCACAATAGGTTGGTACACGTGGAAGAAAACAACCACCGTCGGTAGGAAGTGTTGACGAGTTTCCAACTCTGCTCTATCTTCATGAGAGATCAAATAAGGTCTCCTGTGAGACCAGGTCTCTAACTCAGACACTCGCCTTGCGCATGCCAAGGCCAACCTGACGACCACTTTCCAAGTGATGAATGTCAACTCCACCTTCTGTAAAGGTACAAACCAATGTGATTGATGGAACTGCAACACCACGCTAAGATTCCACGGTGCCACCGGGGGCACATATGGAGGTTGGATGTGCAATATGCCTTTTACGAAAGCCTGAACTTCTGGAAAGGAGGCCAATTTTTGAAATTTGTACTTTTAATTGAGCCCAACTTTAAGCCCTCATCCACACCAGCTTGTAGAAAATGGAGAAAACGTCCTAGCTGAAATTCTCCCGTAGAAGTCTTCTTGGATTCACATCAAGAGTCATATATTCTCCAAACTCTGTGGTAACGTTTAGACGTTACTCCTTTCCTAGACTGAAGAAGAGTGGGAATGACTTTACTGGGAACACTCGTTCGGGCTAGGAATCCGGCATTCAACCGCCATTCCTTCAAACGCAGCCGCGGTAAACTTGATACACGCACGGCCTTCGCTGCAACAGATCCTCTCGTAGATGAAGAGGCCCGGGATCTCCTATGAGTAATTCCCGAAGATCTGGATACCAAGCCCTCCTTGGCCAGTCTGGAACAATGAGGATCACCTTAACCTTTGTTCTTCCTATGATCTTCAGCCCTTTTGGAAAGAGTGGAAGCGGAGGGAATACATACACCGACTGAAACACCCATGGTGTCACTAGTGCGTCCACTGCTATTGCTCGGGGTTCCCTCGACCTGGAACCATGGAGGTCATTCCGAGTTGTTCGCTCGCAAGGCGATTTTAGCAGAGTTGCTCACGCTAAGCCGCCGCCTACTGGGAGTGAATCTTAGCATCTTAAAATTGCGAACGACGTATTCGCAATTTTGCGATTACAAACTTCTTAGCAGTTTCAGAGTAGCTTCAGACTTACTCGGCATCTGCGATCAGTTCAGTGCTTGTCGTTCCTGGTTTGACGTCACAAACACACCCAGCGTTCGCCCAGACACTCCCCCGTTTCTCCAGCCACTCCTGCGTTTTTTCCGGAAACGGTAGCATTTTTTCCCACACGCCCATAAAACGGCCTGTTTCCGCCCAGAAACACCCATTTCCTGTCAATCACACTACGATCGCCTGAGCGAAGAAAAAGCCGTGAGTAAAAATCCTAACTTCATAGCAAATTTACTTGGCGCAGTCGCAGTGCGGACATTGCGCATGCGCACTAAGCGGAAAATCGCTGCGATGCGATGAAATTTACCGAGCGAACAACTCGGAATGAGGGCCCATATCTCTGAAGTTTCTTGTTGCGGCGAGACACATTCATGTCTATTTGAGGAATTCCCCAAAGACTTGTCACTTCTGCAAAGACCTCTTGATGAAGACCCCACTTTCCTGGATGGAGATCGTGTCTGCTGAGGAAGTCTGCTTCCCAGTGGTCCACTGTTGGAACGAACATTTCTGACAGAGCGCTTGTATGTTTTGCCGCCCAGCGGAAAATCCCTCTGGCTTCTGCCATTTTTGCTCCGTTTTTCGTATGTAGAAAATCGTTGTAAACGGCCCTTAAATCTAGACCGTTATTGTGGTGACAAGTTTTCTAACTTGACCCTCTTCCTTGGAAGTTTTTCCCCCTGTGTAACTGCTTCCTAGCCTCGGAGGCATGCATCCGTGGTCACTAGGATCCAGGCCTAGATCCCGACCCTGCGCCCCTTTAGGAAGTGAGAGCTGTGCAGCCACCACAGGAGTGAGATTCTGGTCTTGAAAGCCAGGATTATCCTAGGTGGGAACTGGACCACTTGTCCAACTGGACCAGAACACCCTGGCATGGAACCTGCCAAACGAATGTCCTCGTAGGCCGCAACCATCTCTTCTAGCCACCAAATGTATTGATGGATTGACATTGTTGCAGGTCCGACCTGACTCTGGATCCTCAGAGCCTTTTCCACTGGAAGAAAACCCAAACTCTCATTAGTTCTATATCTAGTATTATCTCCAAAGCCGACAACCGCGTTGTTGGGACCAACAGTGATTTTTGAAGAACTGTCAGGGAGAGTGCAACGTTTGCACCACTTGGTTTCTTGATCTCGCCGTAATCAGGAGACCGGCACAGAACGGAATAAATGTGACTCCTTACTATCCAAGGAGAACCATAATTTCCGCCATCACCCTGGTGAAATTGGCAATGACAATCCTGAATTGCAAACCTCAGGTAAGCCCAATGCGGAAGAAAACCGCAATTAGACCTCCTTTATCCTTTTTCCAGATTGGAGGTCACTGCCCTGAGAGACTCCATCTTGGATTTGAATTTCTTTAAGTAGAAATTAGGAATTTCAGATATAGGATATTTTTCCTCTTGTGACAGGGACACGAGGACAATGACCTGATCCTGACCCTTTGCATTGCGTCGCATACTACCTTCCCGTCCTGAGGAGAATCGGTAAGGTCGATTTGACAAATCGGTGAGGGGAACCGTCTGGAAACTCCAGTATGCCCCCTTGGGACACTATTCTTAAAAACCACGGGTCCCAGTCCGTTACAGGACTGACTAAAGAGTTTTAGACGTGGACCCACCGGCGTGGGCTACCGCAAGAGAGACCCAGCATCCTGCTGTGGACGTGGTAGAAACAGAGGATGATAACCGGTCCTGTGATCTTGAAGAGGTTGCTGACCTCTTCCCTCTTCTCCTTCCTCTACCTGCAAAGAAAGGGGGGCCTGTACCTATTATGCCGAAATGACTGCATCCGACAATGATGCGTCATCATCCGTTGTGAGGGAACATAGGGCAAGAAAAGGTAGACTTACCAGCGGCATCTGCCGAGATCAAACTAACTCGGCCGTCACCAAAACAGGCTTTACCTTCCTAGGGAAGAAAACTCCATTTTCTCCTCTGGGTCAGCATCAGCATTCCATTGGTGACTCCACCGCGGCCTCCTAGCCAGTGGCAGGGGAGGGGGGGAGGGGGGGAAGGGGCTGGGCTGATGAGTCCAACACTGCTTGCATTGCAACATGGACTGTAATGACAGAGTTTGGGAAACTCTGGGCATTAACACACTTATCTGTACTACTCCTTTAATTACATTTATAACATTCCTACCCCACCTCACAAACTAAAGGGGGGTACTCACGGAGCGATATTCTAAGCAATCTGACTAGATTGCTTAGAATATCAGCATGATCGCTCCGTGTGTAGCCCCCTCAGCGATAGCGATGCGCGGCCCCGCACATCGCTATCGCTGCTGCTAGATTGGCCTGCATGCAGGCCAATCTAGCGGGTCGCTCACTTCACCCGCTGGGTGAAGTGAGCGCCCCCCCCGTCTCCCCCCGCACGCTCAGCACAGATCGCGCTGTGCTGAGCGGCAGGAGAGATGTGTGCTGCGCGAACCGCTCAGCACACATCTCTCCTGCATCGGCCCGTGGGTACTGGGCTTTAAACCACACACTGCTATCTCCTTGTACTTCTTATCCATATCTCTCACAAATGTCTCTCTCCTTTTCCATTCTCTGCTTGAATGTAACGAATCTGCTAGCCTTGGGCAACCTAACAATGTAATCCAGAAGTCAGTCTGTTTATTTAGGAACCCCAAATAAGGGATGTGCGGTGAGCTAAATGGCTGAGGAGGCATTGTCTAGCACCAGAGCCAGATTTACGTGCAATATATGAGACAAATGGTGCATGTGGGCATTATACACAGGTGCAGCAGTATAAACTCCTGGAAATTTGCTGAGTTTTAATCAGAGATGTGTGGAAAAGATTGCCTCACCTGCCATAGACTTTTTACTCCAGAGTTTTGGCTATAAAAATTGATTAGAATAATACAATGAAGATATTTCTGACATGCTCTTTGTATTTTTCATATACTTTAGTTTATACAGTAAAAACTCTGGCACTAATGTAAGTAGAACAGGAAAGGCTCTGCCTCACCTGCCTCACCCCACCGCACGTAACAGACCAAGAGCAATGACCCTATATCTAGCATTACAATGTGTGCAATTATTCTATTTTGTATTTTAATTCCAAGTTTGTAAATGATCACCATTTCAGAGATACCCTCTTCCTGCATCCTCCTCCCATGTCGCTCCCATGCACATCTGTCATACGCTTCTTAAATCATCATTTGACAGTCTTTCCTGTTACATACTCATCTAAGAGTAACACACTCCTCCGTTCACCCTCTCTGTGCGTTGTTTTTCTCTGTCTCTTTCATGTGCATTTCCCCATTCCCTGGATTCATTTGCCTGTGACAGGTCTCTGCTCTCTCTGGCTTGTAGCTTCTTGCCCTGATCAGTCTGTCATGGCAGATGCTCACAAACAGGCTCTGATGAAAGCTCAGCCTTGAGAGATCATTCAGACCCCCCCCCCCCCCCCCCCACACACACACACACACACACACACACACACACCTCACCACCCTTCCTCCACTCTGTTTTCTCATCAGCATCTGAGCAATAAGTATTCTGACAAACCTACTGCAAGATGCAGGATCAGAGGCAACTCAATCGAGATTCTATCCCTCCCCCAATCTCCCCCTCTAATGATCCATCTCTAGTTGTCAGTCTATATGCTGCACTTCTATTTATCTTCATCTATATACTTATTTAGAACAATCAATTATGTATGCACTGCGTCTTTGACATTTAGTTGTCTGTGTGTCCATTTGTTTTGAATACTTGCTTACACATCAGCAGTGTCATATTTATGACTCCTTTCCCAGTTACAAGGTCACACTCTCACCTCAGGCCCTGGTTCGTAGTATAGATCTTCATAGTTGTTCAAATCAACAGATTCGCCATAGTTCTCCAGACTTGGGTCATAATTACCAAGGTCTAAGCTCTCGTAGGAGATGCTCTCACGTGGTCGGAATTTATCAGAGCTGCGTCTACCATTCTCGGGTGGTGGAGGAGCCATAGATAGGGCCACCAGAGAGAAATACACAGCCACTGAGAGGTACATTGTGGTGTCACGCCTGCAGAACAGAAGCATATATGTAAAACAGCTTATGTACAAGGTTGGTAGCCTTCAAAATCTTATTGTAAGAATTTTCACAAAAATGGAATAAGATGCATAGAAAAGAGCTGATTTTAATTATATTACCTATTGCATATGACAAAGCAACACAGAACAAATTATAATATGACTGCATCACACTGTACAGTGATTTTACTACCCAGAAATGACTTCACATCGTTGGAGATAAAAAGTAATTAAAATGAAACCATTGTGGCGCTCTAACTGCAGAATGACTGACAAGATAAATTTCCTTAGCTATAAGGGAATAGCTCATGCCCCTTTCACATTGCAAAAATAACTCGGTATCAACCGGCATATTGCCGGGTCGACACAGGTCAGTGTGCGATGTGAAAGGGCCCATGGAAAATCCCGGGTCGCCTGACCCGGTAATTCAACCCGGGTAATAAGAAGGGTTATTCCCGGGTTGAATGGGAATGGCAGTGTGAATGGGTTGCCGGGTCGATGCGACCCGGTACCCATTCACAGCATAGGAAGAGGCGGCACAGAGATGAGCTCATCTCCCAGTGCCGCCTCCGCCCCTCGATGCTGGCTCCACCTCCCACCGCTATGGCAACAGACCCGGCATATTGCCAGGTTGGGAAGCCAGCTGTTAGGGTCCTATGCCGGAAGGACCCCTTTTCAATTCCCGGGTAGGATCTGGCATTAGAGATGTGAAAGAGGTATTAGGTAATTATTATTGTTGTTGTTGTTGTTGTTGTTATTATTATTATTATTGTCCTGTTTAGAACTCCAACATATTCTGCAGTGCTATAAACCAGAAAATAATATCAGACACAACAGTCCCTGCCCCAGTGAAGATTACACTATCTATTTTCCCTACCACAGATACATATAACACTTCCTGGAGTCAGAATCCAATTAACCTATCAGTATGACTTTGGCTCATGTGGAAAATTTGGAGCAAACCCAATGGGAACAGAGGATAAAATACAGACTCCAAGCAGATAGCTGATGAAAAATGTTAACAGTAAAAAAAAAAAAACAAAAAAAAAAAAACACCTAATGTTGAGTAATCAAAACCAATAAACCTACTCTTTTCACAAAATCTGAACATAACATTTAGGGGTGCATACAATTAGCGTTGCTACTATAACATGTGTTATCTGGGCTGCATAATCTAGTTTGTGTTTACTCACACTCCATAATGGAGCTTAGAAATAAAAGTAAGGCTTTCCAACTTGTAATACTGGGCCTGTATGCGGTGTCATTTACACTACGTCATTAGACAGTCAGTGAGAAGCGGGCGAAGGCCTCAGTTACTGAAAATGGAGGCGCATTGCCAACGTTGCAGGGAAGGGATGAGGCCAGGATCCCTGTGTATCACGCAGCCAGCAGATGGTGTCGCAGATGATCCAATGCTGCATACTAGAGCACAGCTCGGATCTGTAATTACCATATTAGTATTATCGCTGATGCTAACATGGAAGCACCAGTGCTAGCAACTCCAACCATATCAGAATCAGGCCCAATGAGAACTGCGCAAGGTTCCATTCAATTTGAATCTGACTTTTAAAATGTCTACAAGTAATTTATATATGTCTCGGGACCCTACACACTATGTGATTCGCCGCCGAGCTGCCTGATGGCGGATACGGGTGACCCGGTGGCGTCGGGGGGGGGGGGGGGGGGGGGGGCAGTGAAGAGGGAAGTGAAGTTTCTTCACTCCCCCCGTCACCCGGCTCCATAGCAGTGTAGGCTAATATGGACGAGGTCGTCCATATTGGCCTGCATGCACAAGTGACGGGGCACCAACGATGAACAAGCGCATCGTTCATCGCTGATGCCTCCACACTGAAAGATATGAATGGTATCTCGTTCATTAATGAACGAGATCGTTCATATATTTCAGTAATATCGCCCAGTGTGTAGGGCCTATAAGTTCTACTATTTGTTTTTTCTTATCAACACTGGACAATGTAATAGTTATTATTAGACATTTTTATAACTTAATGGTATCAATATCCTGTACAATATCTGTGAAGAATACCAATAAAACCTTAACTCATTCAGATGTGTGTTCTACAGCCATTAAAGACCAATAATTCGTCCTCAGTTTCACAAAGGAATGTTGTCCCTAGGAGGAATGGGCAAAAGTGATGTAAACATGTGTTACTCACAGGCCCGGCGCTGCCCGCTCAGCAAAGGGATGCAAAGCAGGGAGGCGCCGGACTGGAGAGGCGCTTTCCCTGCTTTGCATTCCTGCTGCTGCACCTGCCTTCTCTGCTGTTGCTGGCTGCTGTGCCTGTCACACTGACAGGAAGCAGCGCCGGCAGCTTGTAGCCTCAGCCCCCCAGAGACAGCGGCTGTGTTTGGCTGAAAAGGGGGCGGAGATACATGGAGCTGAGTGGCGGAGCTACACTGTACCTAATGGGGAGGAGCTACACTGGACCAGGCTACAATCTGATCCTACCAGCTAGCAAGCCATCAGAAAGTGGATGGAAAAAGTGAGTAAGAGAAATAATGTGTATGTATGTACGTATGTGTATGTACGTATGTATGTATGTATGCATGTATGTATGTATGTATGTATAGTGTGTGTGTGTGTGTGTGTGTGTGTGTGTTTGTGTGTGTGGTGCTGGCAGCTTGAAGAGCTGGTCAGGTACCGCTCTCTGCCTCTTTACTGATGTACCACACCCACCCTTCCCCCCGCTCGTCACTGTGAACCGCTTGCCCGCTCGTCACAGTGAACAATAACTTTGCTGCCAGCTGCCGCAGCTGCTACATGTCTGACAGGTAGGGGCGCCAGCAGCTTATAGAGCAGCTCCTCAGTCTGCAGTAAACCAGCCTCTGCTGTTACAGGTGTGTGATGGCCCGGGAACCCTCTCTCTTTCCATGTATTCCTCATTCTCTCTCTTTCTCCCCCCCCATCACTCTCTCTCCATGTATCTCTCTTTCCATCTCTCTCCCCATGTATTTTTCTCTCTCTCCCAATGTTTCTCACTCTCACCATGCCTCTCTCTCTTTCTCCCCACACCTCTCTCCCTGTGCATCCGTCTCTCTCTCTCTCTCTCTTTCATTCTCTCTATGTCTTCCTCTCCCCATGCCTCTTTCACTTTCTCCTCTTGGCTCAGGTTTTGACGTAATATATATACCCTCCCGAAAGTACATAAAAACTGTTAACAGTCTGATTAAGGATCTTTATAAGGACAGCTAGTGGTATTGTAATCACACATCTGAAGGATCCGTAGTGATCCGAAAACGCGTTAATGTGTGACTTTTGAACATTCCCTGGGACAGCCGCTGAACACTGGTGATCGTGACGGAGGGGCTCTGGCAGATTCCGGACCTGCCTATGCCCACCACTACATCGGTGACATCTGTGGAACCCGTGAGATCTAAAGTGCTAAAGTGCTGCTGTTTTGCCTATGGATGTTTACATGCCTTTTTTAATTCAATGTTTGCGAGTGGATTTTATTAAAATTTTGTATCTTCTTTGTGACAACTGGCTACACTATTATGGTCTTTATTGTGCTTATCCCTCTTGCGCTGTACAAGCCTTGAAAAGGGGAGCACTTGTGTTGTTACAGGTCTCATAAGGATACATTCATCTGCTCTATATACCACTTATCAGGAAAATACCCACGCTGAAGCTGGATGATTTTTACAAGCTTAGTATTTAAATTTTTTGTTATGTGATTAACCTTTGTTGTATGTTCATCACAGCGGTGTTCTCTTTTATCACATGGTCTGTGGAAAGCGCAGGTTAAAACATCTATCTTTGCACCTATTTCAGTAGATGTTGGATGAACATCTTATTTGTTTACCAGCTGCCTTCCATTGTTCACTGCGCACGTTATTAGCAAGATTTTCTTCATTAGAAAATATGACTACACATTAACAAATTGTTTGAATACACGTTATGGCTTTTGAAAAAAGCCTAGTTCCTATGTGTATAAGGAAAACTACTATTTGAATTGGAGGTATTGGTGTGTGGTACGTCTCTTCCTTGTGAGACAACACCCCTTTGTTGTGGTGCCTTTGGCGCGCCATGTCCCTTCTTCAGTTATGGGAAGGCACAAAATTATAGTTTGCTGGGGGGCACTGAACACCCTAGCACCGGCCCTGGTTACTCATATATTATTTATACCAGTGGTTCCCAAACTTTTTTGAATCACAGCACCCTAGAGAATGAGAATTTATTTCACGGCCACCTTGGCCAAAAGTTTGTGGTATAGTAATTCTGAAAAAATATTAAATTAAGCAAATTGTTATCCTTAGGTTCAGTTACATTGTGAGGGACAGTATTTGCTTCTTTTGTCCACATATTTTATGATTGGAAACCACAAGCACTGGTTTTACCTATTACATTGACCATAAATAATATTTTTTTTTAACTCTTTATTTATACCAGGAGATACAAAAAGGCTTACAAAACAGATTCAGTTATACAAGAAAAGGTGAAAAACAGTTCTCCGTGGAGGTTTTTTTTCCCCCACAAACAATTGGGTTTACAATTAACAAACAATGATGTCCCCCGAGAGGGGACCATATGCAAGGGAGAAAGAAATAGAGAAGGGTAAAGAGAAAGGAAGAAGGGGGAACGGGGAGAAAAAGGAGAGGGGCAGATGCAGAAGAAAAGAACAGAGCCAATCTAAATCATGTGGAGGAAAATACATCCGTTATATCAATGAACAGTGCATAAACATAGCGATGTGAACAGAGACATATAGACCAGGCATTACTTATTAACAAAAAAAAGAACCAAGAGGGGCAAGACGGCGCCCGGAGGGAGGTTCCAGGTAAAGCATGGCCAGGAATCCAGAGGACGGGGACAAAAAAACAGTTTGAACATCAATTCAGGGGAGACATCATACCCAACCAGGGGCCCCAAACCAGTTCAAATTTGTGGGGACAGTCATGCAGATAGCAAGTGATCTTTTCCATATTAGCAACGAACCAAATATAATTATTCAAAGCAGGGATAGTAGGAGCAGCAGAGGTCTTCCAATTTTTAACTATTAAGGATTTAGCAGTAGAGATGAGCGGGTTCGGTTCCTCGGAATCCGAACCCGCCCGAACTTCAGCTTTTTTTACACGGATCCGAGCGACTCGGATCTTCCCGCCTTGCTCGGTTAACCCGAGCGCGCCCGAACGTCATCATGACGCTGTCGGATTCTCGCGAGGCTCGGATTCTATCGCGAGACTCGGATTCTATATAAGGAGCCGCGCGTCGCCGCCATTTTCACACGTGCATTGAGATTGATAGGGAGAGGACGTGGCTGGCGTCCTCTCCATTTAGATTAGAAGAGAGAGAGTGAGATTGAGACAGAGACACTTGATTTACTGGAGCTTAGGAGTACTAGAGAGTGCAGAGTTTACTAGTGACTGACCACTGACCAGTGACCACCAGTGCAGTTTTATTTAATATAATCCGTTCTCTGCCTGAAAAAAACGATACACAGTGACTCAGTCACATACCATATCTGTGCTCAGCCCAGTGTGCTGCATCATCTATGTATAATATCTGACTGTGCTCACACAGCTTAATTGTGGGGGAGACTGGGGAGCAGTTATAGGTTATAGCAGGAGCCAGGAGTACATATTATTAAAATTAAACAGTGCACACTTTTGCTGCAGGAGTGCCACTGCCAGTGTGACTGACCAGTGACCTGACCACACTGACCACCAGTATAGTATACTATATTGTGATTGCCTGAAAAAGTTAAACACTCGTCGTGTGACTTGTGTGGTGTTTTTTTATTCTATAAAAAACTCATTCTGCTGACAGACAGTGTCCAGCAGGTCCGTCATTAATTCATTATATAATATATACCTGTCCGGCTGCAGTAGTGATATATATATATTTTTTATATCATTATTTATCATCCAGTCGCAGCAGACACAGTACGGTAGTTCACGGCTGTAGCTACCTCTGTGTCGGCACTCGGCAGTCCATCCATAATTGTATAGCACCTACCCGTGGTTTTTTTTTCTTTCTTCTTTATACATACTACATCTCATTATCATCCAGTCTATATTAGCAGCAGACACAGTACAGTACGGTAGTCCACGGCTGTAGCTACCTCTGTGTCGGCACTCGGCAGTCCATCCATAATTGTATACCACCTACCCGTGGTTTTTTTTTCCCCTTCTTTATACATACTACATCTCATTATCATCCAGTCTATATTAGCAGCAGACACAGTACAGTACGGTAGTCCACGGCTGTAGCTACCTCTGTGTCGGCACTCGGCAGTCCATCCATAATTGTATACCACCTACCCGTGGTTTTTTTTTCTTTCTTCTTTATACATACTACATCTCATTATCAACCAGTCTATATTAGCAGCAGACACAGTACAGTACGGTAGTCCACGGCTGTAGCTACCTCTGTGTCGGCACTCGGCAGTCCGTCCATAATTGTATACCACCTACCCGTGGTTTTTTTTTCTTTCTTCTTTATACATACTACATCTCATTATCATCCAGTCTATATTAGCAGCAGACACAGTACAGTACGGTAGTCCACGGCTGTAGCTACCTCTGTGTCGGCACTCGGCAGTCCATCCATAATTGTATACCACCTACCCGTGGTTTTTTTTTTCTTCTTTATACATACTACATCTCATTATCATCCAGTCTATATTAGCAGCAGACACAGTACAGTACGGTAGTCCACGGCTGTAGCTACCTCTGTGTCGGCACTCGGCAGTCCATCCATAATTGTATACCACCTACCCGTGGTTTTTTTTTCTTTCTTCTTTATACATACTACATCTCATTATCATCCAGTCTATATTAGCAGCAGACACAGTACAGTACGGTAGTCCACGGCTGTAGCTACCTCTGTGTCGGCACTCGGCAGTCCGTCCATAATTGTATACCACCTACCCGTGGTTTTTTTTTCTTTCTTCTTTATACATACTACATCTCATTATCATCCAGTCTATATTAGCAGCAGACACAGTACAGTACGGTAGTCCACGGCTGTAGCTACCTCTGTGTCGGCACTCGGCAGTCCGTCCATAATTGTATACCACCTACCCGTGGTTTTTTTTTCTTTCTTCTTTATACATACATACTACATCTCATTATCAACCAGTCTATATTAGCAGCAGACACAGTACAGTACGGTAGTCCACGGCTGTAGCTACCTCTGTGTCGGCACTCGGCAGTCCATCCATAATTGTATACCACCTACCCGTGGTTTTTTTTTCTTCTTTATACATACTACATCTCATTATCATCCAGTCTATATTAGCAGCAGACACAGTACAGTACGGTAGTCCACGGCTGTAGCTACCTCTGTGTCGGCACTCGGCAGTCCGTCCATAATTGTATACCACCTACCCGTGGTTTTTTTTTCTTTCTTCTTTATACATACATACTACATCTCATTATCAACCAGTCTATATTAGCAGCAGACACAGTACAGTACGGTAGTCCACGGCTGTAGCTACCTCTGTGTCGGCACTCGGCAGTCCATCCATAATTGTATACCACCTACCCGTGGTTTTTTTTTTCTTCTTTATACATACTACATCTCATTATCAACCAGTCTATATTAGCAGCAGACACAGTACAGTACGGTAGTCCACGGCTGTAGCTACCTCTGTGTCGGCACTCGGCAGTCCATCCATAATTGTATACCACCTACCCGTGGTTTTTTTTTCTTTCTTCTTTATACATACTACATCTCATTATCATCCAGTCTATATTAGCAGCAGACACAGTACAGTACGGTAGTCCACGGCTGTAGCTACCTCTGTGTTGGCACTCGGCAGTCCGTCCATAATTGTATACCACCTACCCGTGGTTTTTTTTCTTTCTTCTTTATACATACATACTACATCTCATTATCAACCAGTCTATATTAGCAGCAGACACAGTACAGTACGGTAGTCCACGGCTGTAGCTACCTCTGTGTCGGCACTCGGCAGTCCATCCATAATTGTATACTAGTATCCATCCATCTCCATTGTTTACCTGAGGTGCCTTTTAGTTGTGCCTATTAAAATATGGAGA
Source organism: Pseudophryne corroboree (assembly GCF_028390025.1). NCBI lineage: Eukaryota > Metazoa > Chordata > Amphibia > Anura > Myobatrachidae > Pseudophryne > Pseudophryne corroboree. Next base: position 699,298,772 of record NC_086445.1, read on the forward strand.
ACAAAAATGTTGAGGTTCCAAAATTAGGGAAAGATCAAGATCCACTTCCACCTCGTGCTGAAGCTGCTGCCACTAGTCATGGCCGAGACGATGAAATGCCAGCAACGTCGTCTGCCAAGGCCGATGCCCAATGTCATAGTACTGAGCATGTCAAATCCAAAACACCAAATATCAGAAAAAAAAGGACTCCAAAACCTAAAATAAAATTGTCGGAGGAGAAGCGTAAACTTGCCAATATGCCATTTACCACACGGAGTGGCAAGGAACGGCTGAGGCCCTGGCCTATGTTCATGGCAAGTGGTTCAGCTTCACATGAGGATGGAAGCACTCAGCCTCTCGCTAGAAAAATGAAAAGACTCAAGCTGGAAAAAGCACAGCAAAGAACTGTGCGTTCTTCGAAATCCCAAATCCACAAGGAGAGTCCAATTGTGTCGGTTGCGATGCCTGACCTTCCCAACACTGGACGTGAAGAGCATGCGCCTTCCACCATTTGCACGCCCCCTGCAAGTGCTGGAAGGAGCACCCGCAGTCCAGTTCCTGATAGTCAGATTGAAGATGTCAGTGTTGAAGTACACCAGGATGAGGAGGATATGGGTGTTGCTGGCGCTGGGGAGGAAATTGACCAGGAGGATTCTGATGGTGAGGTGGTTTGTTTAAGTCAGGCACCCGGGGAGACACCTGTTGTCCGTGGGAGGAATATGGCCGTTGACATGCCTGGTGAAAATACCAAAAAAATCAGCTCTTCGGTGTGGAAGTATTTCACCAGAAATGCGGACAACATTTGTCAAGCCGTGTGTTGCCTTTGTCAAGCTGTAATAAGTAGGGGTAAGGACGTTAACCACCTCGGAACATCCTCCCTTATACGTCACCTGCAGCGCATTCATAATAAGTCAGTGACAAGTTCAAAAACTTTGGCCGACAGAGGAAGCAGTCCACTGACCAGTAAATCCCTTCCTCTTGTAACCAAGCTCACGCAAACCACCCCACCAACTCCCTCAGTGTCAATTTCCTCCTTCCCCAGGAATGCCAATAGTCCTGCAGGCCATGTCACTGGCAATTCTGATGATTCCTCTCCTGCCTGGGATTCCTCCGATGCATCCTTGCGTGTAACGCCTACTGCTGCTGGCGCTGCTGTTGTTGCTGCTGGGAGTCGATGGTCATCCCAGAGGGGAAGTCGTAAGCCCACTTGTACTACTTCCAGTAAGCAATTGACTGTTCAACAGTCCTTTGCGAGGAAGATGAAATATCACAGCAGTCATCCTGCTGCAAAGCGGATAACTGAGGCCTTGACAACTATGTTGGTGTTAGACGTGCGTCCGGTATCCGCCGTTAGTTCACAGGGAACTAGACAATTTATTGAGGCAGTGTGCCCCCGTTACCAAATACCATCTAGGTTCCACTTCTCTAGGCAGGCGATACCGAGAATGTACACGGACGTCAGAAAAAGACTCACCAGTGTCCTAAAAAATGCAGTTGTACCCAATGTCCACTTAACCACGGACATGTGGACAAGTGGAGCAGGGCAGGGTCAGGACTATATGACTGTGACAGCCCACTGGGTAGATGTATGGACTCCCGCCGCAAGAACAGCAGCGGCGGCACCAGTAGCAGCATCTCGCAAACGCCAACTCTTTCCTAGGCAGGCTACGCTTTGTATCACCGGTTTCCAGAATACGCACACAGCTGAAAACCTCTTACGGCAACTGAGGAAGATCATCGCGGAATGGCTTACCCCAATTGGACTCTCCTGTGGATTTGTGGCATCGGACAACGCCAGCAATATTGTGTGTGCATTAAATATGGGCAAATTCCAGCACGTCCCATGTTTTGCACATACCTTGAATTTGGTGGTGCAGAATTTTTTAAAAAATGACAGGGGCGTGCAAGAGATGCTGTCGGTGGCCAGAAGAATTGCGGGACACTTTCGGCGTACAGGCACCACGTACAGAAGACTGGAGCACCACCAAAAACTACTGAACCTGCCCTGCCATCATCTGAAGCAAGAAGTGGTAACGAGGTGGAATTCAACCCTCTATATGCTTCAGAGGTTGGAGGAGCAGCAAAAGGCCATTCAAGCCTATACAATTGAGCACGATATAGGAGGTGGAATGCACCTGTCTCAAGCGCAGTGGAGAATGATTTCAACGTTGTGCAAGGTTCTGATGCCCTTTGAACTTGCCACACGTGAAGTCAGTTCAGACACTGCCAGCCTGAGTCAGGTCATTCCCCTCATCAGGCTTTTGCAGAAGAAGCTGGAGACATTGAAGGAGGAGCTAACACGGAGCGATTCCGCTAGGCATGTGGGACTTGTGGATGGAGCCCTTAATTCGCTTAACAAGGATTCACGGGTGGTCAATCTGTTGAAATCAGAGCACTACATTTTGGCCACCATGCTCGATCCTAGATTTAAAGCCTACCTTGGATCTCTCTTTCCGGCAGACACAAGTCTGCTGGGGTTGAAAGACCTGCTGGTGAGAAAATTGTCAAGTCAAGCGGAACGCGACCTGTCAACATCTCCTCCTTCACATTCTCCCGCAACTGGGGGTGCGAGGAAAAGGCTCAGAATTCCGAGCCCACCCGCTGGCGGTGATGCAGGGCAGTCTGGAGCGACTGCTGATGCTGACATCTGGTCTGGACTGAAGGACCTGACAACGATTACGGACATGTCGTCTACTGTCACTGCATATGATTCTCTCAACATTGAAAGAATGGTGGAGGATTATATGAGTGACCGCATCCAAGTAGGCACGTCACACAGTCCGTACTTATACTGGCAGGAAAAAGAGGCAATTTGGAGGCCCTTGCACAAACTGGCTTTATTCTACCTAAGTTGCCCTCCCACAAGTGTGTACTCCGAAAGAGTGTTTAGTGCCGCCGCTCACCTTGTCAGCAATCGGCGTACGAGGTTACATCCAGAAAATGTGGAGAAGATGATGTTCATTAAAATGAATTATAATCAATTCCTCCGCGGAGACATTGACCAGCAGCAATTGCCTCCACAAAGTACACAGGGAGCTGAGATGGTGGATTCCAGTGGGGACGAATTGATAATCTGTGAGGAGGGGGATGTACACGGTGATATATCGGAGGATGATGATGAGGTGGACATCTTGCCTCTGTAGAGCCAGTTTGTGCAAGGAGAGATTAATTGCTTCTTTTTTGGGGGGGGTCCAAACCAACCCGTCATATCAGTCACAGTCGTGTGGCAGACCCTGTCACTGAAATGATGGGTTGGTTAAAGTGTGCATGTCCTGTTTTGTTTATACAACATAAGGGTGGGTGGGAGGGCCCAAGGACAATTCCATCTTGCACCTCTTTTTTCTTTTATTTTTCTTTGCGTCATGTGCTGTTTGGGGAGGGTTTTTTGGAAGGGACATCCTGCGTGACACTGCAGTGCCACTCCTAGATGGGCCCGGTGTTTGTGTCGGCCACTAGGGTCGCTTATCTTACTCACACAGTCAGCTACCTCATTGCGCCTCTTTTTTTCTTTGCGTCATGTGCTGTTTGGGGAGGGTTTTTTGGAAGGTACATCCTGCGTGACACTGCAGTGCCACTCCTAGATGGGCCCGGTGTTTGTGTCGGCCACTAGGGTCGCTTATCTTACTCACACAGTCAGCTACCTCATTGCGCCTCTTTTTTTCTTTGCGTCATGTGCTGTTTGGGGAGGGTTTTTGGAAGGGACATCCTGCGTGACACTGCAGTGCCACTCCTAGATGGGCCCGGTGTTTGTGTCGGCCACTAGGGTCGCTTATCTTACTCACACAGCTACCTCATTGCGCCTCTTTTTTTCTTTGCGTCATGTGCTGTTTGGGGAGGGTTTTTTGGAAGGGACATCCTGCGTGACACTGCAGTGCCACTCCTAGATGGGCCCGGTGTTTGTGTCGGCCACTAGGGTCGCTTATCTTACTCACACAGCGACCTCGGTGCAAATTTTAGGACTAAAAATAATATTGTGAGGTGTGAGGTATTCAGAATAGACTGAAAATGAGTGGAAATTATGGTTTTTGAGGTTAATAATACTTTGGGATCAAAATGACCCCCAAATTCTATGATTTAAGCAGTTTTTTAGGGTTTTTTGAAAAAAACACCCGAATCCAAAACACACCCGAATCCGACAAAAAAAATTCGGTGAGGTTTTGCCAAAACGCGGTCGAACCCAAAACACGGCCGCGGAACCGAACCCAAAACCAAAACACAAAACCCGAAAAATTTCCGGCGCTCATCTCTATTTAGCAGCCATTAATATATGGGAAAACAATTTATTCAAAAGAGGATCAAGATCGGATGTGGAGGGGCCAATAAAAACACCCACAGGTCCAGTTCGAGAGCTAATCCAGATAGGGAGTTCAGTATATCAAGTACCCTGTTTCAGAAGTGAACAATACGTGGACAGGTCCACCAAATATGGAGAAGAGTTCCCCGCTGACCGCATCCCCGCCAACAAACCGGGGTGGCAGAAGGGAACATCCTACACAGTTTGTCCGGGGTGTAATACCACCGATAATATAGTTTATAGGACGTCTCCTTGAGTCAGGTAGAAATAGAACTTTTAGCTATACCCTCCCGTACCTCCTCCCAACAGGCATCGTCTGGTGGGGGACCCAGGTCCCTCTCCCACTCCCGCTCATGGCGAGTCTGCGGTCCCGAGGAAACCCCAACCAACATGGAATAGATCAGCGAGATTAGCCCTCTACATATGGGTTTCATGGTGCAAAGAGATTCAAAAGAGGTAAGATCCCGCAGAGCGTCAGCCTGAGGTAGGGAGAGAAGGAAGTGGCGGAGCTGAAAGTATTCAAAAAAGGGAGGGGATAGCGAGGGAAACTTACATTTGATATCGTCTATTGACATCCAATGGCCTTGTAGAGAAATATCATGCACCACATGAATCCCAGCACTAAACCAGGGTATGAACCGATAGATTGAAATTCCAGCGGGAAAAGCGGGGTTGTCCCAGAGGGGCGTGAGGGGGGAGCAGGAGGGAGACAGATTATATCTCGTGAGAGACTTATGCCAAATAGAGAGTTGGAATTTAAGAGAAGGAGAGATGTTCGTTAGAGCGAGCTGGTATGGTTTGCCCAGGCCCCATAGCGAAGCCAATGAACGAAGTCCCAAGGAAAGGGCTGCAAGATCTACCCAGGCAATAGAGCCACGAGGCACAAAGGAAGCCACCAGTTGACTTAGATGGCTAGTTAGGTAATAAAATTTAACATCCCCGACCTCCCTCCGAGCGAGGGAGCCAGAGCACCGTAAAGGCTATCCGCGGGGGTTTATCATTCCAAACAAACTTCACAAATGAGGCCTGGGCATCCCTAAGAACCCTCTCCGTAACCCTCACAGGTAAAGTTTGAAAAAGGTAGAGAAGTTGTGGCATGACTGTCATTTTGAGGGCAATAATCCTACCCAGCCAGGATATGATGTGTGATCTCCATTTTGCCAGATCAGTTTTGATCTTAGTCAATAGCCGCGGGAAGTTTTCAGAGTACAGAGAGCCATAGTGAGACGTAATATAAACACCAAGGTACTTAATCTTATTTGCCTGCCAGCGAAGGTCATAGGAGGACTGCAGGGAGCGTTTGAGATCTCCAGGTACATGTAATAACATTGCTTCGGATTTAATGAAATTGATTTTATAGCCCGACAGGGAACCATATTCCTCAATAATCTGATACAAGGCGGGGAGAGAAGACTGCGGCTGAGTAAGCGACAACAGTACATCGTCTGCAAAGAGCGAGATCTTAGACTCATGCGAGCCCACCTTCACTACCCGAATTCTGTCAGAGTTTCTTATCATGGCGGCCAGGGGTTCAATGACCATGGCAAACACCAGGGGGGAGAGAGGACAACCTTGTCTCGTGCCATTGGATAACGGGAAGGGAGGGGATAATATTCCGTTTGTAAGGACCTTAGCTATAGGGGAAGAATAGAGGGCAGAGACTCCGGTCAAGAATTCTGCCGATATCCCAAACGCCTGTAGAGTCTGAAATAAGAAAGGCCATGAAATACGGTCGAACGCCTTCTCGGCGTCGAGAGAAAGGATAATAGATGGGGTTTGTCTGCAGTTCAACAATTGAATAAGGTCGATTGCTCTCCTAGTGTTGTCCCTGGCCTGATGTCCAGGTATAAATCCCACCTGATCACAATGTATCAGACCAGGGAGCACACCATTGAGGCGAGTAGCCAAAATTTTTGCATAGAGTTTAATATCCAAATTCAATAAAGATATCGGCCGATAGCGCAATTACGAGGATCCCTGCCCTCCTTGTGGATAACTATAACCCTGGCCTCCAGCATAGTGCTTGGGAATGGGGTGCCATGTAATACAACATTGAACAATACCCTGAGATGGGGGACCAGAATGGAGGCAAATTTTTTATAATATGAAGCCGAGAAGCCATCAGGACCTGGAGCCTTAGAAGATTTGAGATTCCTCAGAACGGCAGTAATTTCTTCATCGGTTATATCTTTATTCAACTCCAAAGAGTCGGATTCAGATATCCGAGGGAGATTAGCCCGATGCAAGAAATCCGACATTGAAACACCTGGGGATCCGGGGCCTGAATCGGCGGAATTTAAATTATAGAGCTTAGTATAATAGTCCCAGGACACCCTGTTTATACCATCTGGGGCATATGTAACTCCACCGGATTCGGTGTGCACCGCCAGAATGTTATTCCGTGATCGCTGTGCCCTAAGGCGAGATGCCAGGTTTCTATCGGCTTTGTCCCCCTTCTCATAGAAGGTCTGATTAAGCCTCTGCAGAGACCATAAATCATTTTAATTGGTCCTATTATACATACATGGCATTTAGAGTATGGACCTATACCTTTTTCTTGTAGGTCTGTTGCTCTAATTTATACCTGTTTTTATATTTTAGCGTAAATTTCAGCCTATAAGAACTGATACATTTCTTCTGTGGAATTCATATTAATATAATAATGACTACTGTAAATGCACTTTCTGCATTTATGTTAGCATTACCATGTAATGTAACTGAGGATTCCAGATGTAGTAGACCTCTTTTTAATGAATGGTACACTGTGGCTCAGAATATTTTTTAGAGACATGCAAATATCCTGAGCTAATCAAAGTTAGTTATAATTAGAGATGAGCGTGTTCGGTTCTCTGAGAACCGAACTCTACTGAGCATCATGTCCCGAGCCCGGATCCGAGTACGGCTCGGGACTTCCCGCCACACTCGGAAACCAGAACAAGGAAAAACGTCATCATCCCGCTGTCGGATTCTCGCAAATTTTGGATTCCATATAAGGAGCCACGCGTCGCCGCCATTTTCACTCTGGAATTGGAGAGTATAGCGAGAGGACGTGTCTCCGTCCTCAGTGTCTGTGCGGGAAAGTGGGGTGGCGATCCCAGTGCTGTGTTGTGCTGCTCAGTCCACTGTAGTGTCTTATGCTGCATCAGTCCAGTCACAGTGGTGGTTTCCTCTGCTGCCATATGTCCATTGCTGCTGTATAAGTCCATTGCAGTGGTGCTGTGTTGTGCTGCATGAGTCCAGTGGTGGTGTCTTGTGCTGCATCAGTCCAGTCACAGTGGTGGTGTCCTCTGCTGCCATATGTCCATTGCTGCTGTATAAGTCCAGTGCAGTGGTGCTGTGTTGTGCTGCATGAGTCCAGTGGTGGTGTCTTGTGCTGCATCAGCCCAGTCACAGTGGTGGTGTCTTCTGCTGCCATATGTCCATTGCTGCTGTATAAGTCCAGTCCATTGCAGTGGTGCTGTGTTATCCTGCATCAGTCTAGTGGTGGTGTACCTGTGCTGCTGTATAAGTCCAGTGGTACTGCCATATAAGTCCAGTGATACTGCCGTATATGCCCAGTGATACTGCCGTATATGTCCAGTGATACTGCCGTATAAGTCCAGTGGTACTGCCATATAAATCCAGTCCAGTGGTACTGCCGTATAAGTCCAGTGGTACTGCCATATAATTCCAGTGATACTGCCGTATATGTCTAGTGGTACTGCCGTATAAGTCCAGTGGTACTGCTGTATATGTCCAGTGATACTGTCGTATATGTCCAGTGGTACAGCCATATAATTCCAGTGATACTGCCGTATATGGCCTTCATTCCGAGTTGTTCGCTCGCAAGCTGCTTTTAGCAGCTTTGCACACGCTAAGCCGCCGCCTACTGGGAGTGAATCTTAGCTTAGCAAAATTGCGAACGAAAGATTTGCAATATTGCGAAAAGACTTCTCTGTGCAGTTTCTGAGTAGCTCGAGACTTACTCTGACAGTGCGATCAGTTCAGTGCTTGTCGTTCCTGGTTTGACGTCACAAACACACCCAGTGTTCGCCCAGACACTCCCCCGTTTCTCCAGCCACTCCCGCGTTTTTCCCAGAAACGGTAGCGTTTTTTCACACACTCCCATAAAACGTCCAGTTTCCGCCCAGAAACACCCACTTCCTGTCAATCACATTACGATCACCAGAAAAAACCTCGTAATGCCGTGAGTAAAATACCTAACTGCATAGCAAATTTACTTGGCGCAGTCGCACTGTGGACATTGGGGGTCATTCCGAGTTGTTCACTCATTGCCGATTTTCGCTATGCTGCGATTTGTTGCTAACTGCGCATGCGCATGGTACGCAGAGCGCATGCCCTAAGTTATTTTACACAAAACTTAGTAGATTTGCTGGTGTTTGAGCGACGATTTTCAGTCGCACTGCTGATCGGTGAATGATTGACAGGAAAGGGGCGTTTCTTGGTGGTAACTGAGCGTTTTCAGGGAGTGTGCTAAAAAACGCAGGCGTGTCAGGGAAAAACGGGGGAGTATCTGGAGAAACGGGGGAGTGGCTGGTCGAACGCAGGGCGTGTTTGTGACGTCAAACCAGGAACTAAACGGACTGAGCTGATCGTAATCTGTAAGTAGGTCTGGAGCTACTCAGAAACTGCAAGAAAAAATTTAGTAGCAATTCTGCTAATCTGTCGTTCGCTATTCTGCTAAGCTAAGATACACTCCCAGAGGGCGGCGGCCTAGCGTGTGCAATGCTGCTAAAAGCAGCTAGCGAGCGAACAACTCGGAATGAGGGCCATTGCGCATGCGCATTAGCGGCTAATCGCTCCGTTGCGAAAAAAAAATAACGAGCGATCAACTCGGAATGACCCCCTATGTCCAGTGATACTGCCGTATATGTCCATTGATATTGCCGTATAAGTCCAGTGGTACTGCCATATAATTCCAGTGATACTGCTGTATATGTCCAGTGGTACTACCGTATAAATCCAGTGGTACTGCCATATAAATACAGTCCAGTGGTACTGCCGTATAAGTCCAGTGGTACTGCCGTATAAGTCCAGTGATACTGCCGTATATGTCCAGTGGTACTGCTGTATAAATCCAGTAATACTGCCGTATATGTCCAGTGGTACTGCCATATAAATTCAGTCCAGTGATACTGCCCTATATGTCCAGTGGTATTGCCGTATAAATTTAGTGGTATTGCCGTATAAATCCAGTCCAGTGGTACTGACATATAAGTCCAGTGGTACTGCCGTATAAGTCCAGAGATACTGCCGTATATGTCCAGTGGTACTGCCGCAAATTCAGTCCAGTGATACTGCCGTATATGTCAGGGACGTGCGGTGAGCTAAAAGGCTAAGGGGACACTAGCTAGCACCAGAGCCAGATTTACATGCAAAATATGAGCCAAAGGGTACATCTGGGCATTATACACATGTGCAGCAGTATAAACTCCTGGAAATTTGGTGAGTTTTGATCAGAGATGTACGGAAAAGATAAGCAGGGGAGGCACTACCTCACCTGCCACAGACTTTTTACTCCAGAGTTTTGGCTATAAAAATTATTAGAATAATGCAAAAAATAAGATTTTACTTACCGGTAAATCTATTTCTCGTAGTCCGTAGTGGATCCTGGGGACTCCGTAAGGACCATGGGGAATAGACGGGCTCCGCAGGAGACAGGGTACTTTAAGAAAGAATTAGGCATACTGGTGTGCACTGGCTCCTCCCTCTATGTCCCTCCTCCAGACCTCAGTTAAGGAAACTGTGCCCGGAAAAGCTGACAGTACAAGGAAAGGATTTTGGAATCCAGGGTAAGACTCATACCAGCCACACCAATCACACCGTATAACTCGTGATAAACTTACCCAGTTAACAGTATGAATAACAACAGAGCATCAGATAACCCTGATGCAACCATAACATAACCCTTATTTAAGCAATAACTATGTACAAGTATTGCAGAAGAAGTCCGCACTTGGGACGGGCGCCCAGCATCCACTACGGACTACGAGAAATATATTTACCGGTAAGTAAAATCTTATTTTCTCTAACGTCCTAGTGGATGCTGTGGACTCCGTAAGGACCATGGGGATTATACCAAAGCTCCCAAACGGGCGGGAAAGTGCGGATGACTCTGCAGCACCGAATGAGCAAACACAAGGTCCTCCTCAGCCAGGGTATCAAACTTGTAGAACTTTGCAAAAGTGTTTGAACCTGACCAAGTAGCCGCTCGGCAAAGCTGTAATGCCGAGACCCCTCGGGCAGCCGCTCAAGAAGAGCCCACCTTCCTTGTGGAGTGAGCTTTTACTGATTTTGGAAGCGGCAATCCAGCCGCAGAATGAGCCTGCTGAATCGTGTTACAGATCCAGCGAGCAAAGTTTGCTTTGAAGCAGGAGCACCCAGCTTGTTGGATGTATACAGGATAAACAGCGACTCAGTTTTCCTGACTCTAGCCGTTCTGGCTACATAAATCTTCAAAGCCCTGACTACATCCAGTAACTCGGAATCCTCCAAGTCACGAGTAGCCACAGGCACCACAACAGGTTGGTTCATATGAAAAGATGACACCACATTTGGCAGAAATTGTGGACGGGTCCGCAATTCTGCCCTGTCCATATGGAAAAACAAATAGGGGCTTTTATGTGACAAAGCCGCCAAATCTGACACACGCCTAGCCGAAGCCAAGGCTAATAGCATGACCACCGTCCACGTGAGATATTTTAACTCCACGGTTTTAAGTGGCTCAAACCAGTGTGATTTCAGGAAACTCAACACCACGTAGAGATCCCAAGGTGCCACTGGAGGCACAAACGGGGGCTGAATATGCAGCCCTCCCTTTACAGACGTTTGAACTTCAGTTAGAGAAGCTAGATCTTTTTGAAAGAAAATGGATAGGGCCGAAATCTGGACCTTAATGGACCCCAATTTTAGGCCCAAAGTCACTCCCGGCTGTAGGAAGTGAAGGAAACGGCCCAGCTGGAATTCCTCTGTAGGGGCATTCCTGGCCTCACACCAAGCAACATATTTTCACCGTATACGGTGATAATGTTTAGCCGTCACGTCCTTCCTAGCCTTTATTAGCGTAGGAATAACCTCATCCGGAATCCCTTTTTCTACTAGGATCCGGCGTTCAACCGCCATGCCGTCAAATGCAGCCGCGGTAAGTCTTGGAACAGACAAGGTCCCTGCTGCAACAGATCCTGCCTTAGAGGCAGAGGCCATGGGTCTTCTGTGAGCATTTCTTGCAGCTCTGGATACCAAGTCCTTCTTGGCCAATCCGGAACAATGAGTATTGTTCTCACTCCTCTTTTTCTTATGATTCTCAGCACCTTGGGTATGAGAGGCAGAGGAGGAAACACATAAACCGTCTGGAACATCCACGGTGTCACCAGTGCGTCTACAGCTATCGCCTGAGGGTCTCTTGACCTGGCGCAATACCTCTGTAGCTTTTTGTTGAGTCGGGATGCCATCATATCCACCTGTGGCAGTTCCCACGACCTACAATCTGCGCGAAGACTTCTTGATGAAGTCCCCACTCTCCCGGGTGGAGGTCGTGCCTGCTGAGGAAGTCTGCTTCCCAGTTGTCCACTCCCGGAATGAACACTGTGACAGTGCTCGTACGTGATTCTCCGCCCATCGAAGAATTCTGGTGGCTTCCGCCATCGCCACCCTGCTCCTTGTGCCGCCTTGGCGGTTTACATGAGCCACTGTGGTGATGTTGTCTGATTGAATCAGCACCGATTGGTTGCAAAGCAGGGTCTCCGCTTGACTTAGGGCGTTGTATATGGCCCTTAGTTCCAGGATATTGATGTGAAGGCAAGTCTCTTGACTTGACCACAGCCCTTGGAAACTTCTTCCCTGAGTGACTGCCCCCCACCCTCGGAGGCTTGCATCTGTGGTCACCAGGACCCAGTCCTGAATGCCGAACCTGCGGCCCTCGAGAAGGTGAGCACTCTGCAGCCACCACAGAAGAGACACCCTGGCCCTGGGGGATAGGGTGATCAGCCGATGCATCTGTAGATGCGATCCGGACCATTTGTCCAACAGATCCCATTGAAAAGGTCCTCGCATGGAACCTGCCGAAGGGAATGGCCTCGTATGACGCCACCATCTTTCCCAGGACTCTTGTGCAGTGATGCACCGACACCTGTTTTGGTTTTAAGAGGTCACTGACCAGTGTCATGAGTTCCTGAACCTTCTCCGTCGGGAGAAAAACCTTCTTCTGGTCTGCGTCCAGAATCATGCCCAGGAAGGGCAGACGCGTCGTAGGAATCAGCTGCGACTTTGGAATATGCAGAATCCAGCCGTGCTGTTGTAACACTTCCCGAGAGCGTGCTACACTAATCAGCAACTGCTCTCTGGACCTCGCCTTTATGAGGAGATCGTCCAAGTATGGGATAATTGTGACTCCTTGCTTTCGCAGGAGCACCATCATTACTGCCATTACCTTGGTAAATACTCTCGGTGCCGTGGACAGACCAAACAGCAACGTCTGGAATTGGTAATGAGAATCCTGTACCACAAATCTGAGGTACTCCTGATGAGGTGGATAAACGGGTACATGAAGGTAAGCATCCTTTATGTCCAGAGCAGGGCTGTTTCTAGCCAATTTGGCTCCCAGTGCGAGATTTCAAAATGCGCCCCCACCCCCCATTGAAGGGAAAAAAAATGCGCCCCCCATAGCTATAAAAAGGGGGGGTGGCCTTATTAAAATGGGCATGGCCTCATCTGATATCACAGCCACCACAGGGAAAAAAATTAAATCAAAAGTCCCCATTTTACACAGTACGGCAGGCAAGAGTCCCCATTTTACACATTACAGCAGGCACGTGTCCCCATTTTACACATTACGGCAGGCACGTGTCCCCATTTTACACATTACGGCAGGCACGTGTCCCCATTTTACACATTACGGCAGGCACGTGTCTCCATTTTACACATTACGGCAGGCACGTTTCCCCATTATACACATTACGGAAGGCAAGAGTCCCAATTTTACACAGTGTGGCAGGCAAGAGTCCCCATTTTACACATTGCGGCAGGCAAGAGTCCCCATTTTATACAGTACGGCAGGAATGTGTCCCCATTTTACACGGCACGGCAGGCAAGAGTCCCCATTTTACACAGTACGGCAGGCAAGAGTCCCCATTTTACACAGTACGGCAGGCAAGAGTCCCCATTTTACACAGTACGGCAGGCAAGTGTCCCCATTTTACACAGTACGGCGGGCAAGAGTCCCCATTTTACACAGTTCGGCAGGCAAGTGTCCCCATTTTACACAGTACGGCGGGCAAGAGTCCCCATTTTACACAGTTCGGCAGGCAAGAGTCCCCATTTTATACAGTACGGCAGGAATGTGTCCCCATTTTACACGGCACGGCAGGCAAGAGTCCCCATTTTACACAGTACGGCAGGCAAGAGTCCCCATTTTACACAGTACGGCAGGCAAGTGTCCCCATTTTACACAGTACGGCAGGCAAGTGTCCCCATTTTACACAGTACGGCAGGCAAGGGTCCCCATTTTATACAGTACGGCAGGCAAGTGTCCCCATTTTATACAGTACGGCAGGCAAGTGTCCTCATTTTATACAGTACGGCAGGCAAGTGTCCCCCCCACCCCCACAATAAAATAAGGTGACATTATAGGCTCCCTTGCACACCACCCTTTAATAAAAAAAAAAAAAAAAAAAGGAAGGAAATGGAGGGGGGTAAAATGTCAGGCATGACATGATGAACTACCCCACCAACCCCACCCTGCAAAATAAATACACACATTGGCACCATTTAAAAATAAGTTGAATTATAGGATTCCATGTTGCTCAGGGCAGCGCCCACACACACACAAGGGGGGGGGGGGGGAATTGCAGGCTCCATCTATAGCCTACATTAACTACATCAAGAAAATTACCCCTAAAAGCCAGCAGTCTGATTGTGACTGTGAGAGACTGCTGGGCTGGCTGCAGAATACTCACTGCGTGGTCAGATCGGTGGGTTACGGTGTGAGTGCTGCAGCCTGTCCATCACGGTCCTCCTCCCCTAACTCCGCCGCAGCCCGCGGGCCGCCGCACGCGCCCTTTGAAAAGCTGTCTCTAGCTGCAGTGAGTGACTCCTCCATAGGGCCTCCGCTCCGTCAGCCTAAGCCGCTCTGACCTGGCGCCTAACTAACTGCCGCACTCGTCACTTATAAAAAGGCGCCCACCCGCTCCTCTGCGGCGTCTACCTTTATCATTTAAACCCCGGGCGTATGACATCATGACGTCACTACGTCATGACGTCACGGCGCAATCGCGTCACAATGTATAACACCGCCCAGGGAGCGGAGTAAAACAGAGGGGCGGGGGGAGGCAGGAGTTTGAAGGCAGCAGCTGCCAGCAGGAGCCGCGGCGGGCGCCCCGTGCAAATGCACGGCTCGCACGCCTGTAGAAACGGCCCTGGTCCAGAGACACCATATAATCCCCCTCCCTTGCGATGACCGCTCTGAGTGATTCCATCTTGAACTTGAACTTTTCAAGTATATGTTCAGGGATTTTAATTCAATATGGGTCTGACCGAACCATCTGGTTTCGGGACTACAACATGGTCGAATAATAACCCCCTTGACCACCACCTTTTGAAGATACAATTTGTGAATTGCAGTTAACCCTGTTTCCCTCTCGGGGGGGGGGGGAAAGCCGTCAGGGCCGTCAGTGAGGAGGCATCTTCTCAAAGTCCAGCTTGTATCCCTGAGACACAATATCTATTGCCCAGGGATCTAACAGGGAGTGAACCCACTTGTGGCTGAACTTACGAAAGCGTGCCCCCACCGGGCCTAGCTCCGCCTGTGGAGCCCCAGCGACCTGCGGTGGATTTTCGTAGAGGCCGGGGAGGACTTCTGTTCCTGGGAACTAGCTGTGTTGTGCAGCTGGTTTCCTCTGCCCCCGCCTCTGGCAAGAAAGGACGCACCTCGGACTTTCTTGTTTCTTTGTTCGAAAGGCTGCATTTGATAATGTCGTGCTTTCATAGGCTGTGCAGGAATACAAGGCAAAATATCAGAATTACCAGCTATAGCTGTGGAGACCAGGTCCGAGAACCTTTCTCCACACAATCCTCAGCCTTCCATATGCCACTTAAGTTGGCATCATCTGTCCATTGCATATTCTACAGGATACGTCAAGCAGAAATCGACATAGCTTTGCCTCTGGGACCCAGTATACTCATGTCTTGGGCATGTTTTATGATATATATCTCTTAAGACAGCATCTTTAATATATATATATACATACTAGGGTCTCAATTTCTTCTGATAAGGTACCTGTCCACGCCACCACAGCGCTATAAACCCATGCCGACACAATCGCCGGTCTGAATAGTGTACCAAAATGTGCACGCTATCTGCAGGATCCCTGAGAATAGCTAGGGCTACCTTTTGGGCAAACGTGACACCCTAGGGGAAGATTCCCATCACATCCTGGCCCTAGTGGGGAAAGGATACTGCCTGAGAATTCTTTGTGGGAAGCTGCAGTCTCTTGTCTGGAGATTCCCGCTCTTTTTCCTCATGAGAGGCCGGAAATTTACCTCAGCTTTCTTCCCCTTAAAATGTGTACTCTTGTGTCAGGGACAGATGAGTCATCAGTGATATGCAAATCATCTTTATTACAATAATCATATATTGAATAGTTTTCTGCCATTTTGGCTGTAACTTTGCATTATCGTAGTCGACACTGGAGTCAAACTCCGTGTCGATATCAGTGTCTATTATTTTGGATAGTGAGCATTGTGAGACTCTGAAGGTCTCTGCGCCATAGGGACAGACATGGGTAGATTTCCTGTCTGTTCTCTAATCTTTTGTGCAATAAATTCATCTTAGCACTTACACATATCCAAACAGGTGTCGGCGTTGTCGACGGAGACACCCTCTCACACACATATTAGCTCCATCTCCTCCTTAGGGGAGCCTTTTACCTCAGACATGTCGACACACACGTACCGACACACCACACATACAGGGGATGCTCTATTTGAAGACAGTTCCTCCACAAGGCCCTTTGGAGAGACAGAGAGAGAGTATGCCAGCACACACCCCAGCGCTATATGACGCAGGAATCACACAGTAACGTAATGTTAACCCAGTAGCTGCTGTATATATTGTTTTTACGCCAAATTTATGTGCCCCCCCCCCCCCCCTCTCTTTTCACCCTCTTCTATCGTGCTTCTGCAGGGGAGAGCCTGGGGAGCTTCCTCTCAGCGGAGCTGTGGAGAGAAAATGGCGCTGGTGAGTGCTGAGGAAGAATCCCCGCCCCCTTAGCTTCTGTCCCGCGATTTTGTGTAAAATAATGGCGGGGGCTCATGCATATATACGGTGCCCAACTGTATATATGCCCACTTTGCCAAGAGGTCTCTAATTGCTGCCCAGGGCGCCCCCCCCCCTGCGCCCTGCACCCTACAGTGACCGGAGTGTGTGGGTGTAATGTGGGAGCAATGGCGCACAGCTGCAGTGCTGTGCGCTACCTCATATGAAGACTGGAGTCTTCTGCCGCCGCTTTTGACGTCTTCTTGCTTCACACGCCGGCTTCTGGCTCTGCGAGGGGGACGGCGGCGCGGCTCCGGGATCGGACAACCAAGGGTGCGTTCCTGTGTTTGATCCCTCTGGAGCTAATGGTGTCCAGTAGCCTAAGAAGCATGACCTATCCGTAGTTAGTAGGTCTGCTTCTCTCCCCTCAGTCCCACGTAGCAGAGAGCCTGTTGCCAGCAGATCTCTCTGAAAATAAAAAATCCTAACAAAATACTTTCTTATTAGCAAGCTCAGGAGAGCTCACTAAAGTGCACCCAGCTCGTCCGGGCACAGATTCTAACTGAGGTCTGGAGGAGGGACATAGAGGGAGGAGCCAGTGCACACCAGTATTCCTAATTCTTTCTTAAAGTGCCCTCTCTCCTGCGGAGCCCGTCTATTCCCCATGGTCCTTACGGAGTCCCCAGCATCCACTAGGACGTTAGAGAAACAATATTTCAAACATATTCTTTGTATTTTTTATATACTTTATACAATCAAAACTCTGGTAGAAACGTAAGTATAACAGGAAAGGCTCTGCCTCACCTGCCTCACCCCACCGCACGTCACTGGTATATGTCCAGTGGTGCTGCCGTATAAGTCCAGTGGTTATGCTATATAATTCGAGTGATACAGATGTATATATCCAGTGGTACTGCCGTATAAATCCAGTCCAGTGGTACTGCCATATAAGTCCAGTGGTACTGCCGTATAAGTCCAGTGATACTGCCGTATATGTCCAGTGGTACTGTGGTATAAATCCAGTGATACTGCTGTATGTGTCCAATGGTACTACCGTATACATCCAGTGGTACTGCCGTATAAATCCACTCCAGTAGTACTGCTGTATAAGTCCAGTGGTACTGCCGTATAAGTCCAGTGATAGTGCCATATATGTCCAGTGGTACTGCCATATATGTCCAGCGATATTGCCATATATGTCCAGTGGTACTGCCGTATAAATCCAGCGATATTGCCATATATGTCCAGTGGTACTGCCGTATAAATCCAGTCCAGTGATACTGCCGTATATGTCCAGTGGTACTGCCATATAAATCCAGTCCAGTGATACTGCCGTATATGTCCAGTGGTACTGCCGTATAAATCCAGTCCAGTGATACTGCCGTATATGTCCAGTGGTACTGCCATATAAATCCAGTGGTACTGTCGTATAAATCCAGTCCAGTGGTACTGCCGTATATGTCCAGTGGTACTGCCGTATAAATCCAGTCCAGTGGTGCTGCCTTATAAGTTCAGTGGTGCTATCCTGTGCTGTATATTATTTACTCCAAATAAAGGGGTTATTAATATTTAATCCAAATAATTTTCACAGGGTTTGCCCTGTGTGGTGTAGAGGTACGCTCTCCTGTGCTGCATTTTGTTATATAACTCCAGAAAAATACAGGAGAACAAAAATTTGGAGGATAAAATAGGGAAAGATCAATAACCACTTCCTCCTACTGCTGCTGCTGCCACTGTCAATGCTGCTGGGAGTCGATCGTCATCCCAGAGGGGAAGTCGGAAGACCACTTGTACTACTTCTACTAAGCAAATGACTGTCCAACAGTCCTTTGCGAGGAAGATGAAATATGACAGCAGTCATCATGTTGCAAAGCGGATAGCTAAGGCCTTGACAGCTTGACAGCAGTTGGTGTTAGACGTGCGTCTGGTATCCGCCATTAGTGCAGTGGGACTGCAGTACCAACCCTAGATGGGCCAGGTGTTTGTGCCGCACACTTGTGTCGCTTAGCTTAGTCATACAGCTACCTCATTGGCACACCCCTGTGAGCAGTAACCACATCCCTCTTTTCATGCACAATTACATGCCAGGGCTGTATAACAGCCCCAGTCAGTCCCTGACCACAAACATCGGATTAGTACATAAACCATTGGAATTATGCACTAATCTGAATCAGACCCTTTATCCATAACACTTTAAGTAAAAGGATTACCAAATCCAGATAATAGCTTTCAGTCCTGTATGTGGTTAGAAATAAAAACAAGCTGGAGTTACAGCATTATATTTTTATTAGTATGACTGGTCAGACACTGTAATATCTTCATTGGGAAGGTTTATAAGAAACCCATGCGCTAACACCACTATTTGTGTCATCAACGCTGATAACATTTCAAAACATTGCTGGTTGGAGAATTCTGAAGACAGTAAGGACCATTTAAAAGTTTCACATGATCAGACAGAGTCTGGCCAAAAAAAAAGGCTGGGACATCAAGAGAATTCAACTTGTGGCAGTCTTGACTTCTTGAAAAATATGCCCCTCATCAGTCTGCTACTTGGGGAAACGTAGGGCATAAATAATGCAAAGCAAGACCAGGCTGAAAGCTTTCTTATAAAATATATTTCTTTTATTATCAAAGTCTGCTTTCAGCAAGATGAAATCTAGTGCAGAACCTGAAGGTTGTCTCCATTATTTTTAAACTGTAAATTAAACCTATAACATCTGACACCCATGCACATAGAATGAAACGCATACTGTAAACTAAAGAGAAGTGCTAATGTATATTTAGATGCTGGTCTTTAATGGTCCTGATTTGTCGGTGTCTTTCAGTTGTCGTCCACCTGCGACTTTCTGCGCATGCTGCTACAAAGACCTTTATGGTGTAACATCCATGGGGTATATTTACTAAGAATCGTATTTTCCCGTTTGAGGTCAAAGTTCAATCACGAATGACATCGCAAGTGTAAATTTTCAACTTTTTGAATTTATTACGGCTAATTTACTAAGCTGTCGTATTCTGCATTTTCGGTTTTACCGATGTCGATGTAATTCGTTTTTTTTGGCAGTGTTTTACGTGAGTGACTTGTAAAACACTGCCGACTTTAATACAATGAATCTCGGCCGGATCTGAGAGATCCGTGCTGGGCTTCATTGTGCACCTTGTAAAAATAAAAAATCAGTGTTAAAATAAAAAAAAAAATTGCGTGGGGTCCCCCCTCCTAAGCAAAACCAGCCTCGGGCTCTTTGAGCCGGTCCTGGTTGCAAAAATATGGGGAAAAAAATGATAGAGGTTCCCCCATATTTCAACAACCAGCACCGGGCTCTGCGCCTGGTCCTGGTTCCAAAAATACGGGGGACAAAAAGCGTAGGGGTCCCCAGTATTTCTGAAACCAGCACCGGGCTCCACTAGCCAGATACATAATGCCACAGCCGGGGGACACTTTTATATAGCTCCCAGCAGCCCTGGCATTACATAATCAACTAGTCACCCCTGGCCGGGGTACCCTGGAGGAGTGGGGACCCCTTCAATCAAGGGGTCCCCCCCCTCCAGCCACCCAAGGACCAGGGGTGAAGCCCGAGGCTGTCCCCCCCATCCAAGGGCTGCGGATGGGAGGCTGATAGCCATTGTGTAAAAAAATTTATATTGTTTTTAGTAGCAGTACTACAAGTCCCAGCAAACCTCCCCCGCAAGCTGGTACTTTGAGAACCACAAGTACCAGCATGCGGAGGAGAACCGGGCCCGCTGGTACCTGTAGTACTACTACTAAAAAAATACCCCAATAAAAACATAAGACACACACCTTGAAAGTATAACTTTAATACATACATACACACCTCCATATACACATACTTACCTTATGTTCACACGAGGGTCGGTCCTCTTCTCCATGTAGAATCCATGGTGTACCTGTGGGAAAAATTATACTCACAAAATCCAGTGTAGAAGCCTCTTCTTCTTTTAATCCAGTTGTAATCCAGGTACTTGTCAAAATAAAAAAACGGACACCCGACCTCGCACTGAAAGGGGACCCATGTTTTCACATGGGACCCCTTTCCCCGAATGCCAGGAACCCCCTCTGACTTATGTCTAAGTGGGTTCCATCAGCCAATCAGGGAACGCCACGTTGTGGCATCCTCCTGATCGGCTGTGTGCTCCTGTACTGTATGACAGGCGGCACACGGCAGTGTTACAATGTAGCGCCTATGCGCTCCATTGTAACCAATGGTGGGAACTTTGTGGTCAGCGGGTGACCGAAAGTAACCTCACCGCTGACCACAAAGTTCCCACCATTGTTTACAATGGAGCGCATAGGCGCTACATTGTAACACTGCCGTGTGCCGCCTGTCGTACAGTACAGGAGCACACAGCCAATCAGGAGGGTGCCACAACGTAACGCTCCCTGATTGGCTGTAGAAACCCTCTTAGACATAAGTCAGAGGGGGTTTCTGGCCCCTGTGTACCACACACACTGCACCCATTATAAATACACCAGTGCCCCGTCACCTTCCAGTTACCGCCCAGCACTCTCCCAAGACATTTCTGTTACTGTGCATCTCAGTCGCAACAGCGCCCCTGTGTGTACACTCTGTGTCATGCATGCATTGTAGCATTTATAGTAGCAAAAAAATGCTGAACTCTGAACATCAGCATTGCATGTGGCTCTGAATCAGGCCCAATGTTGGCAATTACACAGAGCATGGGTTATAAGCAATCCATGAAAACTGCACAAGTTGTGTGTATTCACAGCGCTTCACTTTTTCCACATTTTGTTATGTTACAGCCTTATTCCAAAATGGAATAAATTAATTTTTTCCCTCAAAATTCTACACACAATACCCCATAATGACAATGAGAAAAAAGTTTTTTTTTGAGATTTTTGCTAATTAATATATATAAAAAAATCACATAAGTATTCACAGCCTTTGCCATGAAGCTCAAAATTGAGCTTAGGTGCATCCAGTTTCCACTGATCATCCTTGCGATGTTGCTACAGCTTAATTGGAGTGCACCTGTGGTAAATTTAGTTGATTGGACATGACTTGGAAAGGCGCACACCTGTCTATATAAGGTCCCACACTTGACAGTGCATGTCTGAGCACAAACCAAGCATGAACTCAAAGGAATAGTCTGTAGACCTTCGAG
Source organism: Pseudophryne corroboree (assembly GCF_028390025.1). NCBI lineage: Eukaryota > Metazoa > Chordata > Amphibia > Anura > Myobatrachidae > Pseudophryne > Pseudophryne corroboree. The sequence goes on from NC_086445.1 coordinate 699,320,434, forward strand.
ACAGGATTGTCTCGAGGCACAAATCTGGGGAAGGGTACAGAAAAAATCTGCTGCTTTGAAGGTCCCAAAGAGCACATTGGCCTCCATCATCCATAAATGGAAGTTCGGAACCACCAGGACTCTTCCTAGAGCTGGCCGGCCGTCTAAACTGAGCGATCGGGGGAGAAGGGCCCTAGTCAGGGAGGTGACCAAGAACCTGATGGTCACTCTGTCAGAGCTACAGCGTTCCTCTGTGGAGAGAGGAGAACCTTCCAGAAAGACAACCATCTCTGCAGCATACAGTTCTGTTCTTCTTATGATCTTGAGAACTTTTGGTATTAGCGGAAGTGGAGGGAAGACATACACCGACTGAAAAACCCACTGGGCCACTAGTGCATCCACTGCTATTGCTTGTGGGTCTCTCGACCTGGTACAATATCTCTGAAGCTTCTTGTTGAGACGAGATGCCATCATGTCTACTTGAGGAACTCCCCAAAGACCTGTCACCTCTGCGAAGACTTCTGGGTGGAGGCCCCATTCTCCTGGATGGAGATCGTGTCTGCTGAGGAAGTCTGCTTCTTAGTTGTCCACTCCCGGAATGAAAATTGCCGACAGAGCTCTTGCATGTCTTTCCGCCCAGAGGAGGATCCTTGTCACCTCTGCCATTGCCGCTCTGCTTTTTGTTCCGCCCTGACGGTTTATGTACGCCACTGCTGTTACATTGTCCGACTGAATCTGTATGGGTTGATCTTGAAGAAGATGCCCCGCTTATAGAAGGTCGTTGTAAATGGCTCTCAACTCCAGAACGTTTATGTGAAGACAAGTTTCTTGACTTGACCATCTTCCTTGGAAGCTTTCCCCCTGCGTGACTACTCCCCAGCCTCGGAGACTTGCATCCCTGGTTACTTGGACCCAGTCCTGAATCCCGAACCTGCGTCCCTCTAGGAGGTGAGAACTGTGTAGCCACCACAGGAGCGAAATTCTGGCTTTGGATGACAGGATTATCCTCTGATGCATGTGTAGATGGGATCCGGACCACTTGTCCAATAGGTCCCACTGGGATACTCTGGCATGAAAACGGCCAAACTGTAAGGCCTCGTAGGCCGCTACCATTTTCCCCAACAATCTAATGCATTGATGAATCGACACTCTTGTTGGTTTCAGAATTTGTTTGACCATTTCCACTGGAAGAAATACCCTCTGTACTTCTGTGTCCAGTATCATCACCAGAAACGATAATCTTGTCGTTGGTTCCAACTGTGACTTTGGAAAATTTATGATCCAACCGTGATGTTGAAGTACTGTCAGGGAGAGTGCAATGCTCCTCACCAACTTCTCCCTGGACCTCGCGTTTATCAGGAGATCGTCCAGGTAAGAAATTATATTGACTCCCTGCTGTCGCAGGAGGACCATCATCTCCGCCATCACCTTGGTTAACACCCTTGGTGCCGTGGAGAGTCCGAACGGCAACGTCTGAAATTGGTAATGACAATCCTGCACTGCAAATCTCAGATAAGCTTGATGCGGAGGATAGATAGGGACATGTAAGTAGGCATCTTTTATGTCCACTGACACCATGAAGTGCCTTTCCTCCAGACTGGAAATCACTGCCCTCAGAGATTCCATCTTGAATTTGAACCTTTGCAGGTAGAGTTTCAGTGTTTTTAGATTCATAATTGGTCTGACCGAGCCGTCCGGCTTCGGAACTACGAAAAAGGCTTGAATAAAAACCTTCTCCTTGTTGTGACAAGAGAACCAGGACAATCACTCGCTCCTGACACAATTTTTGTATTGCTGCTGATAACACCTCCCTGTCTGGGACAGAAGCTGGTATGTCCGATTTGAAATATCGGCATGGGGGAATGTCTTGAAACTCCAGCTTGTACCCAAAACTGACTGAAGAGTTTCAGACGTGCCCCCACCTGAGCGGACTCCCGCAAGGGAGCCCAGCGTCATGCTGAAGATTTTTTGTTAAGCGTGACAGGGCACTGTCTAAAATGGGGGATGACTCCCACCTTTTCCTGTCCTCTGCCGGGAAAGGGTAAGCTGCCTGAATTCTTTTGGGAATCTGACATTTCTTTTCAGGGTTAGTCCAGACTCCCTCAAAGAGACTGTTCAGCTCATGGGATGGAGGGAAAGTTACATTAATTTTCTTTTCTTTATTAAAGTAAGCCTTCTCCTGTGGTAAAGGAGGGGGCTCCGTAACTTCTAACACCTCCTTTATAGCAACAATCATGTACTGAATGTTTTTTGCTAACTTTGGATCAATTCCCCTGGAATCATTAGTGTCGACACAGGAATCTGAGTCCGTGTCGGTATCAGTTTCTACTACTTGTGCAAATGACCTTTTTTGTGAACCAGAGGGATCCCCTGTGGATGAAAAGGCAGAACTATTAAAAATCACGTCTTCCACGGATTTTCTCCAGTTTTCTGCATGAGACTCAGACTTATCCAATCTCTTACTGATATGATTCATACTATCACGTAATTCTTTCACCCATTCAGGCTCGTGGTGTGATGGCAGCGCCACCACATTACAACTCTGTGTCCCTAAAATGGCTCCCTCAGGGGAAGAGCTCCCTGCCTCAGACATGTCACCCACGTGCACAATCACACCACAGACACTCCGGGGCTTCTGGGGACAGACCCACAGTAAAATCTGTCAGAGGGACACAGAAAGGAATTACCAGCTCACAACTCAGCGCCCACAGAAAAAATCCCTGTGCAACGTATTTTGTACACAGAGACTTTCAAGCGCTTATATATTGCCAATAATAGGTTTAACACCTAAATATTACACCCCCCCCCCTTTTACACCCTGATACTTGTTTCAGAAGTGGAGAGGAGGATCAGCGTTTTTTCCCCTGCAGCTGGTGGGAGAAAAAATTGCGCTGAGCAGTGTGCTGGCCGTCTGAGGAAGAAGCTCCGCCCCCTGCAATGGCGCGTTTCTCCTAAGCTATTATCATAGATCTTTATACTGGCGGTTGCAGGACTGTGTACCAACATCATATGCTACCCTTTTTGCCAGAGAGAGTAGGATTCATGCTGCCCAGGGCGCCCGCACCCTGCACCCTGCTGGGCTCTGTGTTATGGACTGCATGCTCGCGTAGCGTTCCCGCTCGCTGCGCGGTACCTTAAGCCATCACGATGACCGGAGGTCCCTCTCAGCAGATCTCCGGTAACACTACTCACCAGTCTTCTGACTTCTGGCTCTGTTAGGGGGGTGACGGCGTGCTGTGGGAGTGAGCGCATAGCCGCAGCTAGTGTTCAGTACCCTTCAGGAGCTAATGGTGTCCTGTCAGCAGAAGCAGAGCCATCAAACTATATAGGAAGTTGGTTCCTACTTTTCCCCCCTAAGTCCCACGAAGCAGGGAGACTGTTGCCAGCAGTCCCCTGTAAAATAAAATAAAAACTAACTAAAGTATTTTTTAGTAGAACTCAGTAGAGCTCCACTAGAGTGCTACCAGTCTTCCTGGGCACATTTTCTAAACTGAGGTCTGGAGGAGGGGCATAGAGGGAGGAGCCAGTTCACACTCTGAAAAAGTCTTAAAGTGCCCATGGCTCCTGCGGAACCGTCTATACCCCCATGGTACTAAAGTGGACCCCAGCATCCTCTAGGACGTATGAGAAAACAACAAATGAATTAACTTTAAGTTACTGATTTGCATCTCTTTTCCATAATGATATTATGTACAGTATATTCTGTTCTATACCTATTTGTATTATGTTGTTATATTGGGCTTGATTCATGCAGCTGTGATCATGCACAAATGTCTCAGCAGGCAGGATTCAAATTGAGCTGCTCACAAGCGGCTTCTCTAATCTCAGCAACTGCGCACACAGGGCCTGATTCAGCGATGTACACTAATCCATCTGTAGCTGTGATTAGGTGAGGAGGGGGAGCACTGAGCAGCCAGGATAGGAGCTGTGGCGGGCGCCGCTTGCGATCGCATGGCTTGTCCGCCGCTAATAACGGCACTGCCTCCTTCCCCTTGTGTGAGCCATGCCCCCCACCGCCTTTTGGGGGGTTATAATCAGTGCTTAAAGTGGTCCTGGAGAGGTGGTGGAACTCACCCATCATTGCCAGCTTACCCTCACCCCCACGTTCTCCAAACCTCCCCTTCCCCTTTCTTCCCCATGTGCTAGGTTGGAAGCTACCCTGAAATGGTGTCTTGCCACTGCCAGATTCGCAACCAACTAGGGTTGGTATTTAGAGCAAATATGAGAAATGTTGCACTTAATATCTTGAAAAAATATAGTTATATAGGTACTGAAATACACACTGGCAACACAAATAATGTCAGCGTAAGAACATGGTGTTAAACCTCAATACACCTGGGATGAATACCATGTGCAGATGTAAACACACGGGCCCTCATTCCGAGTTGATCGGTCGCAAGGCGAATTTAGCAGAGTTACACACGCTAAGCCGCTGCCTACTGGGAGTGAATCTTAGCTTCTTAAAATTGCGACCGATGTATTCGCAATATTGCGATTACTAACTACTTAGCAGTTTCAGAGTAGCTCCAGACTTACTCTGCCTGTGCGATCAGTTCAGTGCTTGTCGTTCCTGGTTGACGTCACAAACACACCCAGCGTTCGCCCAGGCACTCCCACCGTTTCCCCGGCCACTCCTGCGTTTTTTCCGGAAACGGTAGCGTTTTCAGCCACACGCCCCTGAAACGCCGTGTTTCCGCCCAGTAACACCCATTTCCTGTCAATCACATTACGATCGCCGGAGCGAAGAAAAAGCCGTGAGTAAAATTACTTTCTTCATAGTAAAGTTACTTGGCGCAGTCGCAGTGCGAACATTGCGCATGCGTACTAAGCGGATTTTCACTGCGATGCGATGAAAAATACCGAGCGAACAACTCGGAATGAGGGCCACTGTTGTGTATAGGAAATTGAAAGGGAATAGCCGGGGGCCTGAAGGGCGCATAGGCCCCCAGAAGCAGTAGGGGCTATAATAGTGTGTAATACATTCTAGATGCTTTTTAACACCCCTCCCACCAGCTGCAACTACAATGTTAGGTCTCTTAAAAAATAAGAATTTACTTACCGATAATTCTATTTCTCGGAGTCCGTAGTGGATGCTGGGGTTCCTGAAAGGACCATGGGGAATAGCGGCTCCGCAGGAGACAGGGCACAAAAAGTAAAGCTTTCCGATCAGGTGGTGTGCACTGGCTCCTCCCCCTATGACCCTCCTCCAGACTCCAGTTAGGTACTGTGCCCGGACGAGCGTACACAATAAGGGAGGAATTTTGAATCCCGGGTAAGACTCATACCAGCCACACCAATCACACTGTACAACCTGTGATCTGAACCCAGTTAACAGTATGATAACAGCGGAGCCTCTGAAAAGATGGCTCACAACAACAATAACCCGATTTAGTTAGCAATAACTATGTACAAGTATTGCAGATAATCCGCACTTGGGATGGGCGCCCAGCATCCACTACGGACTCCGAGAAATAGAATTATCGGTAAGTAAATTCTTATTTTCTCTATCGTCCTTGTGGATGCTGGGGTTCCTGAAAGGACCATGGGGATTATACCAAAGCTCCCAAACGGGCGGGAGAGTGCGGATGACTCTGCAGCACCGAATGAGAGAACTCCAGGTCCTCTTTTGCCAGGGTATCAAATTTGTAGAATTTTACAAACGTGTTCTCCCCCGACCACGTAGCTGCTCGGCAAAGTTGTAATGCCGAGACCCCTCGGGCAGCCGCCCAAGATGAGCCCACCTTCCTTGTGGAATGGGCCTTAACAGATTTAGACTGTGGCAGGCCTGCCACAGAATGTGCAAGTTGAATTGTGCTACCAATCCCACGAGCAATCGACTGCTTAGAAGCAGAAGCACCCAGCATTGTTGGGTGCATACAGGATAAACAGCAAGTCAGATTTCCTGACTCCAGCCAACCTGGAAACTATATTTTCAGGGCCCTGATAACATCCAGCAACTTGGAGTCCTCCAAGTCCCTAGTAGCCGCAGGTACCACAATAAGCTGGTTCAGGTGAAACGCTGACACCACCTTAAGGAGAAACTGGGGACGAGTCCGCAGCTTTGCTCTGTCCGAATGGACAATCAGATATGGCTTTGTGAGATAAAGCCGCCAATTCTGACACTCGCCTGGCCGAGGCCAGGACCAACAGCATGGTCATTTTCCATGTGAGATATATCAAATCCACAGATTTGAGTTGTTTAAACCAATGTGATTTTTTAGGAATCCCAAAACTACGTTGAGATCGCCCAGTGCCACTGGAGACATCAAAGGGGCTGTATATGCAGTACTCCCTTAACAACTTCTGGACTTCAGGAACTGAAGCCAATTTCTTTCTGGAAGAAAATCAACAGGCCGAAATTTGAACCTTAATGGACCCAATTTGAGACCCATAGACACTCCTGTTTGCAGGAAATGTAGAAATTAACCTAGTTGAAATTCTTCCGTGGAGCCTTCCTGGACTCACACCCTGGCACATATTTTCACCTAAGTGGTGATAATGTTGTGCGGTCACCTCCTTCCTGGCTCTGACCAGGGTAGGGATGACCTCTTCCGGAATGCCTCTTTCCCTTAGGATCCGGCGTTCACCCGCCTTGGCGTCAACGCAGCTGCGGTAAGTCCCGGAACAGACACGGTTCTTGCCGAATCAAGACCCTTCTTAGTATCTCTTGAAGTTCCGGGAACCAAGTCCTTCTTGGCCAAACCGGAGCCACGAGTATAGTTCTTACTCCTCTCCTTCCTATCATTCTGTACCACGAACCAGAGGTACCCTTGTTGAGAAGGGCAAATTTGGACATGGAGGTAATCCTTGATGTCCAGGGACACCATATAGTCCCCTTTTTTTCGGTTCGCTATCACTGCTCTGAGTGACTCCATCTCGATTTGAACCTTTTATGTAAGTGTTCAAAGATTTCAGTTTAGACTATGTCTCACCAAGCCGTCTGGCTTCAGTACCACAATATAGTGTGGAAAAATAATACCCTTTTCCTTGTTGTAGGAGGGGTACTTTGATTATCACCTGCTGGATATACAGCTTGTGAATTGTTTCCAATGCTGCCTCCCTGTCGGAGGGAGCCGTTGGTAAAGCAGACTTCAGAAACCTGCGAGGAGAAGATGTCTCGACTCTCCAATCTGTACCCCTGGGATAATACTTGTACTATCTAGGGGTCAACCTGCGAGTGATCCCACTGCGCGCTGAGACTCTTGAGACTACCCCCCCACCTTGAGTCCGCTTGCATGGCCCCAGCGTCATGCTGAGGACTTGGCAGACGCGGTGGAGGGCTTCTTTTCCTGGGAAGGGGCTGCCTGCTGCAGTCTACTTCCCTTACCTCTATGTCTGGGCAGATATGACTGGCCTTTTGCCTGCATGCCCTCATGGGAAAGGAAGGATTGAGGCTGAAAAGACGGTGTCTTTTTCAGCTGAGATGTAACTTGGGGTAAAAAGGTTGGATTTCCCAGCTGTTGCCGTGGTCCCCAGGTCCGATGGACCGACCCCAACTAACTCCTTCCCTTTATACGGCAATATCTGGGTGATATGGACAACGTACTTATCTTGATGCCAGAGAGCAAATATCCCTCTGTGCATCTCACGTACATATATATAGAATGCATCCTATTAAATGCTCTATATGAATAAAATATTTTCAGTCAGGGAATCCGACCAAGCCAACCCAGCACTGCATCTCCAGGCTGATGGCGATCGCTGGTCGCAGTATAACCACCGTATGTGTGTATATACTTTTTAGGATATCTTTCCAGCTTCCTATCAGCTGGCTCCTTGAGGGCGGCCGTATCTGGAGACGGTAACGCCACTTGATAAGCGTGTGAGCGCCTTATCACCCTAAGGGGTGTTTCCCAACGCGCCCTAATTTCTGGCGGGAAAGGGTATAACGCCAATATTTGCTATCGGGGTAACCCCACGCATCATCACACACTTCATTTTATTTTATCTGATTCAGGAAAAACTACAGGTAGTTTTTTCACTCCCACATAATACCCTTTTTTGTGGTACTTGTAGTATCAGAAATATGCAACACCTCCTTCATTGCCCTTAACGTGTGGCCCTAATGAGAAATACGTTTGTTTATTCACCGTCGACACTGGATTCAGTGTCCGTGTCTGTGTCTGTGTCGACCGACTGAGGTAAATGGGCGTTTTTAACGCCCCTGACGGTGTTTCTGAGACGCCTGGACCGGTACTAATAGTTTGTCGGCCGTCTCACGTCGTCAACCGACCTTGCAGCGTGTTGACATTCTCACGTAATTCCCTAAATAAGCCATCCATTCCGGTGTCGACTCCCTAGAGAGTGACATCACCATTACAGGCAATTTCTCCGCCTCCTCACCAACATCGTCCTCATACATGTCGACACACACGTACCGACACACAGCACACACACCGGGAATGCTCTGACAGAGGACAGGACCCACACTAGCCCTTTGGGGAGACAGAGGGAGAGTTTGCCAGCACACACCAAAACGCTATAATTATATAGGGACAACCTTATATAAGTGTTTTCCCTTATAGCATCTTTATATATATCTCAATATCGCCAAAATCAGTGCCCCCCCTCTCTGTTTTAACCCTGTTTCTGTAGTGCAGTGCAGGGGAGAGCCTGGGAGCCTTCTCTCCAGGCTTTCTGTGAGAGAAAATGGCGCTGTGTGCTGAGGAGATAGGCCCCGCCCCTTTTTCGGCGGGCTCGTCTCCCGCTATTTAGTGAATCTTGGCAGGGGTTAAATATCTCCATATAGCCTCTGGGGGCTATATGTGAGGTATTTTTCGCCAAAAAAGGTTTTCATTTGCCTCCCAGGGCGCCCCCCTCCCAGCGCCCTGCACCCTCAGTGACTGCCGTGTGAAGTGTGCTGAGAGGAAAATGGCGCACAGCTGCAGTGCTGTGCGCTACCTTTAGAAGACTGCAGGAGTCTTCAGCCGCCGATTCTGGACCTCTTCTTACTTCAGCATCTGCAAGGGGGCCGGCGGCGCGGCTCCGGTGACCATCCAGGCTGTACCTGTGATCGTCCCTCTGGAGCTGATGTCCAGTAGCCAAGAAGCCAATCCATCCTGCACGCAGGTGAGTTCACTCCTTCTCCCCTAAGTCCCTCGTTGCAGTGATCCTGTTGCCAGCAGGACTCACTGTAAAATAAAAAACCTAAGCTAAACTTTCTCTAAGCAGCTCTTTAGGAGAGCCACCTAGATTGCACCCTTCTCGGCCGGGCACAAAAATCTAACTGGAGTCTGGAGGAGGGTCATAGGGGGAGGAGCCAGTGCACACCACCTGATCGGAAAGCTTTACTTTTTGTGCCCTGTCTCCTGCGGAGCCGCTATTCCCCATGGTCCTTTCAGGAACCCCAGCATCCACAAGGACGATAGAGAAAGAAATAAAATTGTTCTATGCCACGCAATTATTTTTCTGCCACCCCATTCTGTTTTTTTTTATGGGGTATCCAAGTCTTTGTCAATCAATGGTTTTTTGTTGTTGCAATACCTACTGTATGTATACCCTGTGTTTGAGTCTTTTCTTACCTGTTTGGTGGTTTCTTTGCATCGGGGGAGTCTCCCTATGCAGACAATGTCTTGAGATGGTATTCAGTATACATATAGGAGATGTGTCCTGGAAGCCACCTGTTTGCGTAAGAATAATAATGTCATCTTCATATAATATAGGTTTAACTAGATATTGTTTGGGGCAGGGTAAAGGTGATCTTTCCTGATTAAACATGCTGGAGACACCATCCCTCCCTGTATCTACCCAGCGCCATCCCTGCCTCCCTGCGTCTCTCCAGCACCATTCCTCCCTTCGTCTCTCCAGCGCCATCCTATTAATTACACCCCAAAGCACCCGCACCCTCATTTATTAATTACACCCCAAAGCACCCACATTCCACATTCCTTAATAACACCCCAGAGCACCCACACCCTCATTCATTAATAATAACCCCAGAGCACCCACACCCTCATAATTACACCCTTAGCAATCCTCAATAACTACTAACAACACCCCCCCCCCCCAAAAAAAAATAAAAAATAATAATAATAATAATAATAATAATAGGATTTTAATTACCTACCGGTAAATCCTTTTCTCGTAGCCCATAAAGGATACTGGGGCCCATTTAGTACCATGGGGTATAGACGGGTCCACTAGGAGCCATGGGCATGTTAAGAATTTGATAGTGTGAGCTGGCTCCTCCCTCTATGCCCTTCCTACCAGACTCAGTCCAGGAAACTGTGCCCGAGGAGACGGACATACTTTGAGAGAAGGATAGATAAGGGTAGTGGTGAGATTCTGAACCAGCACACACAACAAGAGGAAAGCCAAGCTAACCAAACTTGAAACAGGAACAGCAACGACTGAACCAATATTACTTTACCAAGTAACAGTGCAGGAAGAACGAAGCACTGGGCGGGCGGGCGCCCAGTATCCTCTACGGACCACGAGAAAAGGATTTACCAGCTGGTAATTAAAATCTTATTTTCACTTACGTCCTAGAGGATATTGGGGTCCATTTAGTACCATGGGGATGTACCAAAGCTCCCAAACTGGGTGGGAGAGTGCTGAGGTTCCTGCAGAACTGATTGACCAAACTGAAGGTCCTGAAAGGCCAAAGTATCGAACTTGTAGAACTTAGCAAACGTGTTCAAACCTGACCAAGTAGCTGCTCGGCAGAGTTGTAAAGCCGAGACACCCCGGGCAGCAGCCCAGGAAGAACCCACCAACCTAGTAGAGTGGGCCTGTACAGATTTTGGACATGGCAAACTTGCCGTGGAATAAGCATGTTGGATAGTAAGTCTGATCCAGCGTGCAATTGTCTTCTTTGAAGCAGGACACCCAATCTTATTGGGATCATAAAGAAAAAACAGCGAGTCCGTCTTACTGTGACAAGCTGTTCTTTTCACATACACCTTCAAAGCCCTCACAACATCCAAAGACTTTGAAGTAGCAATAGGTTGGTTGATGTGAAATGCGGACACAACTTTAGGAAGAAATTTCTGACGAGTTCTGAGTTCAGCGCTGTCCTCATGGAAAATGAAATAGGGACTTTTGTGAGACAAAGCCCCCAGCTCCGACACACGTCTTGCTGAAGCTAAGGCCAACAGTGTGACGGTCTTCCACGTAAGATATTTTAAGTTCACCTCCTGTAACGGTTCAAACCAGTCCGATTGGAGGAACTGCAGCACCACATTGAGATCCCAAGGTGCCATGGGAGGCACAAAGTGAAGTTGGATGTGCAGAACACCTTTCAAGAAACATCCACGTCTGCCTGCAGAGAAAGCAGGAAACGTACCAGATGAAATTCCACCGCAGAATAATTTCTGCTCTCACACCAAGAGACGTATTTCTTCCAGATACGATGGTAATGCTTAGACGATACCCCCTTCCTGGCTTGGATAATAGTCGGGATTACCTTGTTAGGGATCCCTCTCCTGGCTAGAATCAGCCGTTCAACTTCCATGCCATCAAACGTAGCCAGGGTAAGTCCTGATAGACAAATGGGCCCTGTTGCAGAAGATCATCACGAAGAGGTAGAGGCCACGGATCTTCGTGGGGCATCTCCAGAAGGTCCGCGTACCAGGCCCTTCTTGGCCAGTCCAGAGAAATGAGTATTGCTTGAACCTTTTCCATTTTTATTCGTTTTAGAATTTTTGGGATCAGGAGAATTGGAGGAAACACGTACACCATCTGATAGACTCATGGAGTTGTCAGGCCGTCTATCACCACCGCCTGTGGGTCTCTCGACCTGGAACAATACCGCCTGAGCTTCTTGTTGAGACGAGAGGCCATCATGTCGATCTGTGGATGTCCCCATTGACTTGTCAAGCACCTGAACACTTCCGGGTGAAGGCCCCACTCCCCTGGGTGCAGGTCGTGTCTGCTGAGGAAGTCTGTTTCCCAGTTGTCTACTCCCGGAACGAAGACCGCTGACAATGCCACAGCGTTTCTCTCTGCCCTAAGGAGAATTCTTGACACCTCTGACATTGCTGCTCTACTTTTCGTTTGGCGCTGTCGGTTTATGTACGTTACTGCCGTTACATTGTCTGACTGGACCTGAATTGCCCGATCTTGAAGAAGATGTGAGGCCTGCAGAAGGGCGTTGTATATGGCCCTGAGTTCCAGAATGTTGATTGGAAGGATGACTTCCTGACTTGACCATCTTCCCTGAAACTGCACCCCGAGTGACTGCTCCCCAACCTCTGAGGCTTGCGTCTGTGGTTAACCGAATCCAGTTCTGAATTCCGAACCTCTGTCCTGCAACAAGGTGAGAAGACTGTAGCCTCCACAGAAGGAGATCCTGGCCTTTGGTGACAGATGGATCCTCTGGTGCATGTGAAGATGCGATCCGGACCATTTGCCCAACAGATCGAGCTGGAACGGTCTTGCGTGAAACCTTCTGTATTGAAGTGCCTCCTAAGAGGCCACCATTTTCCCCAGAAGGTGAATGCACAGATGCACCGACACCCTGGTTGGCTTCAGGACATCCCGAACCATCAACTGGATTACCAATGCCTTTTCCAACGGAAGGAACACTTTTTGTGACTCCATGTCCAGTATCATTCCCAGGAATGAGAGCCTCCGTGTTGGCTCTAGGTGAGATTTTGGAAGGTTCAAAATCTACCTGTGATCCTGGAGGAGTTTGGCTGAGAGAGCAATACTGTCCAGCAACCCTTCCCTGGACGGCGCTTTTATCAGGAGATTATCCAGGTACGGAATTATGTTCACTCCCTGTTTGCGGAGTAGAAACATCATCTCTGCCATTACCTTGGAGAGACCTAATGGCAGGGCCTGGAGCTGGTAGTGATAGTCCTGCAATGCAAACCGGAGATAAGCCTGATGAGGTGGCCAGATCGGAAAATGAAGGTACGCATCCTTGATATCCAGAGAAACTAGGAATTCTCCCTCCTCCAGACCTGAGATCACCGCTCTCAGAGACTCCATCTTGAATTTGAACACTCGTATGTACAGGTTCAAAGACTTGAGGTTCAGAATTGGTCTTACTGAAGCGTCCGGTTTCGGTACTATGAACATGTTGGAATAGTACCCCTTGTTTAGTAGATGAGGTGGAACTGGAACAATGACCTGAGTCTACCAGTTTTTGGATGGCATGCTGTAAAGTTACACTTGCCTCTTGTGAAACTGGCAAGCCTGATTTGAAGAATCTGTGAGGTGGGAGCTTTTGGAACTCAAGTCTGTAGCCCTGGTAAATAAGATCTATGACCCAAGATCCTGGCATGAATTTGACCAGATCTGACTGAAGAATTGTAGTCGGGCTCCCACCTGACAGCCTTCCAGGCATTGTGGTCCACCGTCATGTTGAAGTCTTTGAGGAAGCAGAGCCTGAGCTCTGTTCCTGAGCACCTGCTGTTGCTGATTTGCGTGGTTTACCTCTTGCGCCGCTGGAGGACGTAGAAGCAACTCTGGATTTTCTTTTGAACTAGGCCATCCGAAAGAACTGTAACTTAGAAGCTGAATAAGTCTTCTTGGTTGGGGGGGGGCTGCAGAAGGAAGATACGTAGACTTACCCACAGTAGCTGTGGAGATCCATTTGTCTAATTCATCTCCAAACAAGGCCTCTCCTGTGAATGGTAGGCCTTCCACGCCTTTCCTGGAGTCCGTGTCAGCAGTCCACTGGCGTAGCCACAAGCCCCTGCGTGCCGACACTGCCATAGCAGTGGCACGTGCGTTAAGCATGGCTATTTCCTTTAAGGCTTGCACCATAAAGTTTGCACAGAGTCCTGTATATGTTGCAGGAGTAAGACAATATCCTCACATATAAGACTGGCTACCATTCTTATAAAAATGCCCTGGACACTGCCAAACTCTTATCTCTGCTCAAGCCTCCAACCCCAAACGACTCTTTAATACATTTAAATCACTTCTGAATCCTCCCTCACCTACCCCACCAGCCACTATCAAGGCACAGGATCTTGCTTCCTACTTCAAGGAGAAGATTGATAAGATCCGAAATGAAATGGTATGCTCTTCGGCAGCCAGTGACCTGCTCCGTTCTTTACCTGAACCCTCTGGCACTCTTTCTTCATTTGATTCCACAAATGAAGAGGAAGTATCATCACTCTTCTCATCCTGCTTCTCCACTACCTCTCCTCTTGATCCTTTACCCTCACAAATAAGTAAAGCTCTGTCTCTGGTGCTCATCCCTACCTTAACTAACATATGTAATCTCTCTCTCTCTACTGGTATTTTTCTTTCACTCTTCAAGCATGCAGTGATTACTCCCATTTTAAAGAAACAAAATTCTGACCCTAATGCTCTCTTAAACTACCGCCCTATCTCTCAGCTCCCTTGTCTCTCTAAGCTACTTGAGAGACTTGCCTACACTCGACTCACACACTTTCTTAACTCATACACTTTATTGGACCCACTTCAGTTAGGCTTCCGTTCCCAACACTCCACAGAGACAGCACTGACTAAAGTGGTTAAAGATTTGGTCACTATGAAGTCTAAGGGCCATTACTCACTACTTATTCTTCTAGATCTATCTGCTGCATTTGACACTGTAGACCACTCTCTTCTCATACAGACATTACAATCCCTAGGTCTTAAAGACACAGCCCTTTCTTGGTTCCTATCCTACCTATCTAATCGCTCCTTCAGTGTTCGCTTCTCTGAATCTACCTCCTCTTCGCTACCTCTTTCAGTTGGATTACCGCAAGGCTCAGTCTTGGGTCCTCTGCTTTTCTCTATCTATACCTCATCTCTTGGTAAACTAATCAGCTCTTTTGGTTTTCAGTATCATCTGTACGCAGATGATACTCAAATCTACCTATCCTCACCTGACTTGTCCCTATCTGTACTGGACCGTGTCACTGAATGCCTTTCTGCCATTTCATCCTGGATGACATCTCGCCACCTCAAACTGAATATTTCAAAGACAGAGTTAATTATATTTCCACCGGCCAATAGTAGGTACCAACCTGATATCTCTATCACTGTTGAAAACTCGACTATCTACCCTACCCCACAAGCTCGCTGCCTAGGTGTCATCCTTGACTCTGATCTGTCCTTTGTTCCCCACATTCAATCTGTCTCAAGATCATGTTACATGCATCTAAAAAACATATCCAAAATACGACCATACCTTACACAAGACACTGCTAAAACTCTAATCCACGCTCTCATTATCTCCCGCATTGATTATTGCAATAGTCTCCTAACTGGTCTTCCCAAAACGAGACTCTCACCACTACAATCCATTCTGAATGCAGCGGCGAGGCTTATCTTCCTCGCTAGACATTCATCGTCTGCAGATCCACTCTGTCAGTCCCTCCATTGGTTACCTGTACTCTACCGCATTCAATATAAAATACTTTTACTCACACACAAGGCCATTAACCAAACTACACCAACGTACATCACTTCGCTTATCACAAAATATCTCCCAACCCGACCTCTTCGCTCTTCACAAGACCTGCGTCTCTCATCCACACTCATTACTCGCTCCCACTCACGATTGCAGGACTTTCATCGGGCTGCACCCACTCTGTGGAATGCCCAACCACGCACAATAAGACTCTCCTCTAGTCTCCAAACCTTCAAGCGTTCCCTGGAAACTCACCTCTTCAGGCAAGCATACCAAATTCCAGAACCGCCCACATAACTTTCATAAACCTTCCTATCAAATTGCATCCACTCTGTACAGTACACACATATCCTCACATGTCTTCTCATTCTATGCAATAGATAGCACCTTTCCTTATGTACACATGCCTATTTCCCTATAGATTGTAAGCTTGCGAGCAGGGCCTTCCTACCTCTATGACTGTTTGTTATCTCCCATTTTGTTATTGTTATTTCAAATTGTAAAGCGCAAAAGCTGCGCTATATAAGAAACTGTTAATAAATAAATAAATAAATAAAATAAGGAATCTAACCCCTCAATTAGGTTACCTGATCATTTAGCAATGGATTTAGTGATCCACGCACATGCAATAGTGGGTCTTTGGGCCACGCCAGCAGCTGTGTATAAGGATTTGAGTGTAGTCTCAATTTTATGATCAGCCGTGTCTTTCAGGGAGGCTGCACCAGGAACAGGCAATACAATTTTACGTGACAGCCTAGAGACTGATGTGTCCACTATCGGTGGATTTGCCCATTATTTCCTATCCTCCAGAGGAAAAGGAAAAGATGAGAGCAACCTTTTAGGGATCTGAAACTTCTTATCAGGATTAACCCAGGGTATTCAATTCCTTCGACACAGGAAAAGTAACTGAGGACTTATTTTTCACATTAAAATAATATTACTCACACTCCTCTGACAGGAATATGCAGAACATCTCTGATAGCCTCTATAAGTGCCTCTATTCCCTGTGACGGAGCTGCACCCCCCCCACTCCCCTGAGTCCACGTCCCCTTCCTCCATGTCTGACGTGTCAGCGTCACAGTCAGACTGCAGGCTATGTGTCACAATCCTGACTGTAATTCTCATATTTGGTGACTTACCCCTGCTTTCTGTCCTGGATCCTGTGTCTTTTCACTCACGGAGTTAAACAGCTTGTCAGCACTGAGTTTCCTGAGTTCTCTGCCTGAGAGGTAATCAGCTCCACCTGTGGTGATCTCCTGTGTGAGGCTGAATTCAGTAATCTAAAAGCAAGCATCCTGTGTTTTGCAGAAGTCCAGGCTTCAGTGTTCTCTTGGCCTGCTAGGCCTCATTCTACATCACAGCCTTGGCTAGAGTAGTCACATGACAGTGACATCACCTAATCCTGCCCACCAATCATCAAGGACCAGGAAGTATAAATCAGGAGGCTGAGTTGGAATCTGGGCCAGTTCCTCGTGTCACATACAGCCTTGTGAGAGTCTTTATGCTGAGCTCCCTTAAGGTAACCATTGTACCTAAGTTCCTGTGGAAACTCTGTTCCCTTGTTCCTGTATGGTTACTTGTGTGTTGCCATTTGATTTCACCATTTCCCTGAGTCTCAATGTAAAGGCACAGCTGCAATGTTTCGTCTTAAAGGCACAGTACTGAATTCCATGTTCTCCACTGAAAACCACAGCTGTCGTGTTTCAGTTTTACTACTGTTGTAGTTGGGATCTCCAGAGCTCAGTACTTCCGTGCTTCCAACACCTCCGTGCCTCCGTGCTTCCAGCACCTCCGTGACTCAGCATCTCCGTGCCTCAGCACCTCAGTACCTCCGTGCCTCAGGACCTCCGTGCCTCAGTACCTCAGTGTCTCCAAGTACCTCAGTGTCTCTACGCACCTCAGTGCCTCTACGCACCTCAGTGCCTCTACGCACCTCAGTGCCTCTACGCACCTCAGTGCCTCTACGTACCTCAGTGTCTCCAAGTACCTCAGTGTCTCCAAGTACCTCAGTGTCTCCAAGCACCTCAGTGTCTCCAAGCACCTCAGTGTCTCCAAGCACCTCAGTGTCTCCAAGCACCTCAGTGTCCCCAAGCACCCCGTGCCCTTTAGCACAGTTGTACCTGTTATTCTTCACTGATTCATCAGCGCCTTTCCAGTTCTGTCTTTCAGGAGACCTTCAGCGCCCACACGTGCTTCCTGTCTGCCGACCTCATCCTGCATGAGGAGAACTTGGATTCGGCCATCTCTGCCGCGGTTCCTCTTCCCAGTCACCGGAAGAGACCCCGAGTCCACAACACTTCCAAAACCAGGTCAGTGGTGGTATTCGTTCAGTCCTCCAGTCGCCCGCGCAGACTTCGCTAGCACCGGGTTCACAAAAACCTTAGTCATGATAGTAGGAACTGGCCACATGGACCCGGCCGAAAGTGTTAGTCTGACGCATGACCTCCTAAGCAATATTGCAGGACGCTTGGAAGGTCTGGAGTCGACTCAGCATCGATTGGCACAGTGTCTGCAGCGGAATTCGTCCTCCAGAGATTCTATGACCTTCTGCTCTAAGACTCCTGACCAACTGCAGATTTTCTACCAGATGTTACTACAGTTACAAGAACTTTTGCCTAGTATTCTCTCTGTGATGCCTGATCTCCTCAGGAATACTACCAACGTTGTTGATCCTGTTTTGTCCCATCCAGTTAATAGAGTCTCTTCCTCTGCGCAAGGGAAAGTTTTTCATCAGAGCTATCCACGGCCCAAGCTCTCTGAAGCTGAACGTCAGCGGCGTAAGGAGCTACATCTCTGTCTTTACTGTGGAAATTCTGGTCATTTTGTTAAAGACTGCATTCTTCGCAAGCCAGGGAATGGTGACAAATCGCAGTATCACAGTGCTCATGTCTACAAGTCATCCACAGTAGCCGATCCTGCTACTGCTGACGGGGGTATCAAGATGGCTACTCGGAAAGAGACTCAAATTTATGACTGGGGTCCGGTGATTAAAAGACCTTATCCCAAGTTGGGTGTCCAGAGAAGAATATTCAAGCCATTTAGAGTCACAGAGGAGTCAGAGTGTCCAGCCCCAGGGGGGGCGTCCGTGTCTTCAGCCCCAGGAGGGGCGTCTTCAGAGTGTCCAGCCCCAGGAGGGGCGTCTTCAGAGTGTCTAGCCCCAGGAGGGGCGTCTTCAAAGTGTCCAGCCCCAGGAGGGGCGTCTTCAAAGTGTCTAGCCCCAGGAGGGGCGTCTTCAGAGTGTCCAGCCCCAGGGGGGGCGTCCGTGTCTTCAGCCCCAGGGGGGGCGTCTTCAGAGTGTCCAGCCCCAAGAAGGGGTTCTTCAGAGTGTCCAGCCCCAAGAAGGGGTTCTTCAGAGTGTCCAGCCCCAGGAGGGGGTTCTTCAGAGGGCACAGCCCCAGGAGGGGGTTCTTCAGAGGGTCCAGCCCCAGGAGGGGGTTCCGAGGGTACAGCCCCAGGAAGGGGATCCGAGGGTCCAGAGCCAGAGGGTCTACAGAGTGCTGCCCAGCCAGAGGGTCTACAGAGTGCTGCCCAGCCAGAGGGTCTACAGAGTGCTGCCCAGCCAGAGGGTCTACAGAGTGCTGCCCAGCCAGAGGGTCTACAGAGTGCTGCCCAGCCAGAGAGCCTTCAGAGCGCTGCCCAGCCAGAGAGCCTTCAGAGCGCTGCCCAGCCAGAGAGCCTTCAGAGCGCTGCCCAGCCAGAGAGCCTTCAGAGCGCTGCCCAGCCAGAGAGCCTTCAGAGCGCAGACCAGCCCCGTGAAGAGAGGGCTCTTGCCTCAGCCCAGCCCCGTGAAGTGGGGGCTCTTGCCTCAGCCCAGCCCCTTGAAGTGGGGGCTCTTGCCTCAGCCCAGCCCCTTGAAGTGGGGGCTCTTGCCTCAGCCCAGCCCCGTGAAGTGGGGGCTCTTGCCTCAGCCCAGCCCCGTGAAGTGGGGGCTCTTGCCTCAGCCCAGCCCCGTGAAGTGGGGGCTCCTGCCTTGGTTCAGCCCCGTGAAGAAAGGACTCAGTCCGTCCCGGTTCCAGCCGGTCCAGCAATACTCCAGGCCCAGCCTGGTCAGTCCGTCCCGGTTCCAGCCGGTCCAGCAATACTCCAGGCCCAGCCTGGTCAGTCCGTCCCGGTTCCAGCCGGTCCAGCAATACTCCAGGCCCAGCTTGGCCAGTCCGTTCCGGTTCCAGCCGGTCCAGCAATACTCCAGGCTCCGCCTGGTCAGTTCGTTCCGGTTCCAGCCGGTCCAGTGTTACTCCAGGACCAGCCTGGTCAGTCTCCTTTGGTTCCAGCCAATTCAAGCATCCCCGGATCCAATCCAGTCCTACTCGTCCAGTCAAAGATTTCTCCAGTTTCAGCCTCTAAGCTTTCGTCTGATGGTTTACCACCTATTTACTTCGATGGAGATTTACTGCAATATGCCGCTTTGGTTGAACAATTTCTGTCTCGGATGGAGTCTGATCCTTCAGGTGCAGTAACTCCTTCCAACGTTACTCGATATCTGTTCCTGGCATTCAGAGGAAGAGCTTTGGAGTGGGCCAACATGCTTTTTGAGAGTAATGATCCTGTGTTCCATGACTTACAGAATTTTAGTAATGCTGTGGTTAAAGAATTTGGTCCTAAACCTATGGAATCTGACTCGGTAAAGAAATCAGGCTCTAAAGGGAATGCAGAAGGAAGTTTGTGCTGTCCTCCCAGGGATAATCTAAGAATCTCCTTCAGTAAGAATCCGACCATTAAAATTGCTCATGTTGGAGTCTCTCCTAGCCCAGAGAATTTAAATCTCCAGTGCACCTCATTTTCATCTGCAAACTGTGTATCTATGGGAGATTCATATCTTCCATTAGACTTGGACTCAGACTCTGAATTTGATCCAGTCCATGATGCTACTCCTTTCTTGGGAGCCCCCATGTTTTCTAAGGAAGGTTTTTCTTTACAGGAGATCCCGCGGTCCTTGGTCAAAACCAAACGTTCCCATAAGAAGAAGAGGCATCAACGAAGGTCCTAAATTCTTCTGTATGAATTTCTCAAGTTCCCCTAAGATTAGATGGGTGTCCGGAGTCCACCCTCGAAGAGGGGGATACTGTCACAATCCTGACTGTAATTCTCATATTTGGTGACTTACCCCTGCTTTCTGTCCTGGATCCTGTGTCTTTTCACTCACGGAGTTAAACAGCTTGTCAGCACTGAGTTTCCTGAGTTCTCTGCCTGAGAGGTAATCAGCTCCACCTGTGGTGATCTCCTGTGTGAGGCTGAATTCAGTAATCTAAAAGCAAGCATCCTGTGTTTTGCAGAAGTCCAGGCTTCAGTGTTCTCTTGGCCTGCTAGGCCTCATTCTACATCACAGCCTTGGCTAGAGTAGTCACATGACAGTGACATCACCTAATCCTGCCCACCAATCATCAAGGACCAGGAAGTATAAATCAGGAGGCTGAGTTGGAATCTGGGCCAGTTCCTCGTGTCACATACAGCCTTGTGAGAGTCTTTATGCTGAGCTCCCTTAAGGTAACCATTGTACCTAAGTTCCTGTGGAAACTCTGTTCCCTTGTTCCTGTATGGTTACTTGTGTGTTGCCATTTGATTTCACCATTTCCCTGAGTCTCAATGTAAAGGCACAGCTGCAATGTTTCGTCTTAAAGGCACAGTACTGAATTCCATGTTCTCCACTGAAAACCACAGCTGTCGTGTTTCAGTTTTACTACTGTTGTAGTTGGGATCTCCAGAGCTCAGTACTTCCGTGCTTCCAACACCTCCGTGCCTCCGTGCTTCCAGCACCTCCGTGACTCAGCATCTCCGTGCCTCAGCACCTCCGTGCCTCAGGACCTCCGTGCCTCCGTGCCTCAGTACTTCCGTGCTTCCAACACCTCCGTGCCTCCGTGCTTCCAGCACCTCCGTGACTCAGCATCTCCGTGCCTCAGCACCTCAGTACCTCTACGCACCTCAGTGCCTCTACGCACCTCAGTGCCTCTACGTACCTCAGTGTCTCCAAGTACCTCAGTGTCTCCAAGTACCTCAGTGTCTCCAAGCACCTCAGTGTCTCCAAGCACCTCAGTGTCTCCAAGCACCTCAGTGTCTCCAAGCACCTCAGTGTCCCCAAGCACCCTGTGCCCTTTAGCACAGTTGTACCTGTTATTCTTCACTGATTCATCAGCGCCTTTCCAGTTCTGTCTTTCAGGAGACCTTCAGCGCCCACACGTGCTTCCTGTCTGCCGACCTCATCCTGCATGAGGAGAACTTGGATTCGGCCATCTCTGCCGCGGTTCCTCTTCCCAGTCACCGGAAGAGACCCCGAGTCCACAACACTTCCAAAACCAGGTCAGTGGTGGTATTCGTGTAGTCCTCCAGTCGCCCGCGCAGACTTCGCTAGCACCGGGTTCACAAAAACCTTAGTCATGATACTATGGGCCAGAGATCGCTTTTGCGGACAAATGGGAGGGGATGGAGATGCTGTTTTGGGGACTGAGTCTCTGTTCATAAACTCATCCACAGTCTGTTTTAAGTATTGCGTCTCTTTCTCATTGTGGAACAATTTTGTAGAAAGAGTGGAGATCATTCCTTTAAGAGTGAACCCTGAGTACCAAGTAGTGAGCCCCCTGGTGAAGAGGAACTTGCCGCTATACAAGAAACACACTCTTTGCCTGAAATAATGTAAATGTGACAGCGCGCACACACACACACACACACACACACACACACACACACACACATTAAGCACAAGTATCCCACAAAGAGCCCTTCAGGGAGACACAGAGTTGTTTGGAGCCAGCCACCGCCACGCCCTTACCGCTAATGCCAAGCTTAGCCGGGTCGCAGACTAAGTACCCTGATAGGGGACTTAGTACACTAATAGTCGCTCCCCCCCGCTATGACCCCCTGGTACCGCTAAAGTAATTTGGAGTCACACCGGAGGTGCTGCGCATCCCTGTCAGTCGGCGTCTGTGTCCACTGCAGAGGGAAAATGGTGCTGGTTTGCTGCTGGATCCTCTCATAGTGAAGCCTCACCCCTTCAATGACGCGCGGTCTTCCTGCTTTTTTTATACTGGCTGAGGTAATTTTGTGAGTAAAGTGGAGCAGAACCGTTTTAAGGCTGTGTTTGCCAGTTTGGGTACTGTGTACAATGTACTGAGACGCAGTTGTGTACTGTGTCTGGAGACGCATTCCGCCCCCATAATGGCCGGCGCCCTACTAACCGGGACGCCGGCTCAGTACTCACCACTGTTCATTCTTCTGGCTCTGTTAGGGGTGGCGGCGTGCTGCTGGAATGTGCGCGCGCCGTGGTGGGGCTTGCGAATAGTTCCATCAGGAACTCAGTGTCCTGTCAGCGGGGAACGGGACCATTAACACTTCAAGAGGTTGGGCCGTCCCCCCCCCCCCCCCTTCAAGTCCCACGAAGCAGGCAAGCTGGTGCCAACCAGCCCTGCCTGAAAATAACAAACATAGAAAATAAATGCAGAAAACTCTTCAGGAGCTTCCTTCAGCGTGACCGGCTCCTCCGGGCACATTTTCTAAACTGAGTCTTGTAAGAAGGGCATAGAGGGAGGAGCCAGCCCACACTATCAAATTCTGAAAGTGCCCATGGCTCCTAGTGGACCCGCATATACCCCATAGTACTAAATGGACCCCAGTATCCTCTAGGACATAAGAGAAAAACAAAAAAAACAAAACCCAAACCTCACACACACCTCCTCCAACTTTCACTCACTGTTGCTGACCTGTGGGCTGCTGTGTGCTCTGTTTGCATCTCCACAGCCAACAACAGAGTGGGCTCAGCTGCGTGAAAGGTAGGGGCTGGCCAAGTACTCCTATCTGTGTGCCAGCTCCTAATCTGCGCAGTGACAGCATGCTTTCCGCCTTGCAAGGCCAGCAGCAGCTCCTTTGCTGCTCTCTGTACGGCGTGTGCCGCGCTGGGAATGAGGCAGACGTCGCTCTATGACATCACCGCGTCTCATTCCCAGCCTGCCATCGGATGGGGAGGCGGTCCATGTCACTATAGTGCTGCCCGCCTCCCTCATCTATTTAAATATGCAGAGCGGCGCATCACCAGCAGCAGCTGTTCGGGTATAAGCAGGGGAAGGTGGGCTGGCGGAGGTGAAACGGTTCCGCCTCCAGAAGGAGGTGACGGGACGCAGTTCCACCCCGTTCCGTCCCACTTTAACTCCTGATTATAATCAGAGTTGCATACCAAATGCGGGAGGCTTCCGAATTTAGCGGGAAGCTCCCATATTTCCCCTGAGTCCCACACTGAACGGCAGCTCCTGGATTCCCAAGAATACGGACTGCACATCACATGCGCAAATCCGGAATTAACGGGAACAGAGCCTGAAGTGGAGGCTGGTAGGACTGTGGGACCGAATGCTGCATGTGTCTCTGCCCCCGGTAGTCACTCACCAGTCACCTCAGCATGCATTACAACAGCCCACCGGCAACCGGCACCTGTCAGACCCCTGTAGTTTGGAGGAATCAGTGCAAGCTCCTCCAGTCCCTGGCATCTACTCTGAGCTGCCAGCACCACAGTGACATGCAGCACAGTCACAACAGACCACGGAAAACCCGCAAATCACAGCATTTTGGGGGCGGAGCCTAATAGAGTGGGTCCTTGTCCTGGACCCCTGGTAATCCTCTTCTTGGTGAGTGGGGAGGTGTATATATTAGTGATGTGCACCTGAAATTTTTCGGGTTTTGTGTTTTGGTTTTGGGTTCGGTTCCGCGGCCGTGTTTTGGGTTCGAACGCGTTTTGGCAAAACCTCACCAAATTTTTTTTGTCGGATTCGGTTGTGTTTTGGATTCGGGTGTTTTTTTCAAAAAACCCTAAAAAACAGCTTAAATCATAGAATATGGGGGTCATTTTGATCCCATAGTATTATTAACCCCAATAACCATAATTTACACTCATTTCCAGTCTATTCTGAACACCTCACACCTCACAATATTATTTTTAGTCCTAAAATTTGCACCGAGGTCGCTGGATGGCTAAGCTAAGCGACACAAGTGGCCGACACAAACACCTGGCCCATCTAGGAGTGGCACTGCAGTGTCACGCAGGATGGCCCTTCCAAAAAATACTCCCCAAACAGCACATGACGCAAAGAAAAAAAGAGGCGCAATGAGGTAGCTGTGTGACGACTAAGCTAAGCGACCCTAGTGGCCGACACAAACACCTGGCCCATCTAGGAGTGGCACTGCAGTGTCACGCAGGATGGCCCTTCCAAAAAATACTCCCCAAACAGCACATGACGCAAAGAAAAAAAGAGGCGCAATGAGGTAGCTGTGTGACGACTAAGCTAAGCGACCCTAGTGGCCGACACAAACACCTGGCCCATCTAGGAGTGGCACTGCAGTGTCAGGCAGGATGGCCCTTCCAAAAAATACTCCCCAAACAGCACATGACGCAAAGAAAAAAAGAGGCGCAATGAGGTAGCTGTGTGACGACTAAGCTAAGCGACCCTAGTGGCCGACACAAACACCTAGCCCATCTAGGAGTGGCACTGCAGTGTCACGCAGGATGGCCCTTCAAAAAAATACTCCCCAAACAGCACATGACGCAAAGAAAAATGAAAGAAAAAAGAGGTGCAAGATGGAATTGTCCTTGGGCCCTCCCAAAAACCCTTATGTTGTAAAAACAGGACATGCACACTTTAACGAACCCATCATTTCAGCGACAGGGTCTGCCACACGACTGTGACTGAAATGACTGGTTGGTTTGGGCCCCCACCAAAAAAGAAGCAATCAATCTCTCCTTGCACAAACTGGCTCTACAGAGGCAAGATGTCCACCTCATCATCATCGTCCAATTCATCACCCCTTTCACTGTGTACATCCCCCTCCTCACAGATTATTAATTCGTCCCCACTGGAATCCACCATCTCAGGTCCCCGTGTACTTTCTGGAGGCAATTGCTGCTGGTGAATGTCTCCATGGAGGAATTGATTATAATTCATTTTAATGAACATCATCTTCTCCACATTTTCTGGAAGTTTCCTGGTACGCCGATTGCTGACAAGGTGAGCGGCGGCACTAAACACTCTTTCGGAGTACACACTGGAGGGAGGGCAACTTAGGTAGAATAAAGCCAGTTTGTGCAAGGGCCTCCAAATTGCCTCTTTTTCCTGCCAGTATACGTACGGACTGTCTGACGTGCCTACTTGGATGCGGTCACTCATATAATCCTCCACCATTCTTTCAATGGTGAGAGAATCATATGCAGTGACAGTAGACGACATGTCAGTAATCGTTGGCAGGTCCTTCAGTCCGGACCAGATGTCAGCATCAGCAGTCGCTCCAGACTGCCCTGCATCACCGCCAGCGGGTGGGCTCGGAATTCGTAGCCTTTTACTCGCACCCCCAGTTGCGGGAGAATGTGAATGAGGAGATGTTGACGGGTCGCGTTCCGCTTGACTTGACAATTTTCTCACCAGCAGTTCTTTGAACCTCTGCAGACTTGTGTCTGCCGGAAAGAGAGATCCAACGTAGGTTTTAAATCTAGGATCGAGCACGGTGGCCAAAATGTAGTGCTCTGATTTCAACAGATTGACCACACGTGAATCCTGGTTAAGCGAATGAAGGGCTCCATCCACAAGTCCTACATGCCTATCGGAATCGCTCTGTTTTAGCTCCTCCTTCAATGCCTCCAGCTTCTTCAGCAAAAGCCTGATGAGGGGAATGACCTGACTCAGGCTGGCAGTGTCTGAACTGACTTCACGTGTGGCAAGTTCAAAAGGTTGCAGAACCTTGCACAACGTTGAAATCATTCTCCACTGCGCTTGAGACAGGTGCATTCCACCTCCTTTGCCTATATCGTGGCCAGATGTATAGGCTTGAATGGCCTTTTGCTGCTTCTCCATCCTCTGAAGCATATAGAGGGTTGAATTCCACCTCGTTACCACCTCTTGCTTCAGATGATGGCAGGGCAGGTTCAGGTGTTTTTGGTGGTGCTCCAGTCTTCTGTACGCGGTGCCTGTACGCCGAAAGTGGCCCGCAATTCTTCTGGCCACCGACAGCATCTCTTGCATGCTCCTGTCGTTTTTAAAATAATTCTGCACCACCAAAATCAAGGTATGTGCAAAACATGGGACGTGCTGGAATTTGCCCAGATGTAATGCACGCACAATATTGCTGGCGTTGTCCGATGCCACAAATCCCCAGGAGAGTCCAATTGGGGTAAGCCATTCTGTGATGATCTTCCTCAGTTGCCGTAAGAGGTTTTCAGCTGTGTGCGTATTCTGGAAAGCGGTGATACAAAGCGTAGCCTGCCTAGGAACGAGTTGGCGTTTGCGAGATGCTGCTACTGGTGCCGCCGCTGCTGTTCTTGCAGCGGGAGGCAATACATCTACCCAGTGGGCTGTCACAGTCATATAGTCCTGAGTCTGCCCTGCTCCACTTGTCCACATGTCCGTGGTTAAGTGGACATTGGGTACAACTGCATTTTTTAGGACACTGGTGACTCTTTTTCTGACGTCCGTGTACATTCTCGGTATCGCCTGCCTAGAGAAGTGGAACCTAGATGGTATTTGGTAACGGGGGCACACTACCTTAAGCAATTCTCTAGTTCCCCGTGAACTAACGGCGGATACTGGACGCACGTCTAACACCAACATAGTTGTCAAGGCCTGAGTTATCCGCTTTGCAACAGGATGACTGCTGTGATATTTCATCTTCCTCGCAAAGGACTGTTGGACAGTCAATTGCTTACTGGAAGTAGTACAAGTGGTCTTCCGACTTCCCCTCTGGGATGCCGATCGACTCCCAGCAGCAACAACAGCAGCGCCAGCAGCAGTAAGCGTTACACTCAAGGATGCATCGGAGGAATCCCAGGCAGGAAAGGACTCGTCAGACTTGCCAGTGACATGGCCTGCAGGACTATTGGCTTTCCTGGGTAAGGAGGAAATTGACACTGAGGGAGTTGGTGGTGTGGTTTGCGCGAGCTTGGTTACAAGAGGAAGGGATTTACTGGTCAGTGGACTGCTTCCGCTGTCGCCCAAAGTTTTTGAACTTGTCACTGACTTATTATGAATGCGCTGCAGGTGATGTATAAGGGAGGATGTTCCGAGGTGGTTAACGTCCTTACCCCTACTTATTACAGCTTGACAAAGGCAACACACGGCTTGACACCAGTTGTCCGCATTTCTGTTGAAATAATTCCACACTGAAGAGCTGATTTTTTTTGTATTTTGACCAGGCATGTCAATGGCCATATTCCTCCCACGGACAACAGGTGTCTCCCCGGGTGCCTGACTTAAACAAACCACCTCACCATCAGAATCCTCCTTGTCAATTTCCTCCCCAGCGCCAGCAACACCCATATCCTCATCCTGGTGTACTTCAACACTGACATCTTCAATTTCACTATCAGGAACTGGACTGCGGGTGCTCCTTCCAGCACTTGCAGGGGGCGTGCAAATGGTGGAAGGCGCAAGCTCTTCCCGTCCAGTGTTGGGAAGGTCAGGCATCGCAACCGACACAATTGGACTCTCCTTTGGGATTTGGGATTTCGAAGAACGCACAGTTCTTTGCTGTGCTTTTGCCGCAAGTCTTTTCTTTTTTCTAGCGAGAGGATGAGTGCTTCCATCCTCATGTGAAGCTGAACCACTAGCCATGAACATAGGCCAGGGCCTCAGCCGTTCCTTGCCACTCCGTGTCGTAAATGGCATATTGGCAAGTTTACGCTTCTCCTCAGACGCTTTTAATTTTGATTTTTGGGTAATTTTTTTACTGATCTTTTGTGTTTTGGATTTTACATGCTCTGTACTATGACATTGGGCATCGGCTTTGGCAGACGACGTTGATGGCATTTCATCGTCTCGGCCATGACTAGTGGCAGCAGCTTCAGCACGAGGTGGAAGTGGATCTTGATCTTTCCCTATTTTTTTAACCTCCACATTTTTGTTCTCCATATTTTGCGCACAACTAAAAGCCACCACAGGTATACAATGTAGATGGATGGATAGTATAGTATTATATTACTTATGGACGACGAGTGCACTGACGACACAGAGGTAGGTACAGCCGTGGCCTACCGTACTGCTTATATATATAATATACTGTATATAACGGACCTGGTGGACACTGTCAGCAGACTGCTAAACTAGTATGAAGAAAAAAAAACCCACCACAGGTATACAATGTAGATGGATGGATAGTATAGTATTATATTACTTATGGACGATGAGTGCACTGACGACACAGAGGTAGGTACAGCCGTGGCCTACCGTACTGCTTATATATATAATATACTGTATATAACGGACCTGGTGGACACTGTCAGCAGACTGCTAAACTAGTATGAAGAAAAAAAAACCCACAGGTATACAATGTAGATGGATGGATAGTATAGTATTATATTACTTATGGACGACGAGTGCACTGACGACACAGAGGTAGGTACAGCCGTGGCCTACCGTACTGCTTATATATATAATATACTGTATATAACGGACCTGGTGGACACTGTCAGCAGACTGCTGAACTAGTATGAAGAAAAAAAAAGCCACCACAGGTATACAATGTAGATGGATGGATAGTATAGTATTATATTACTTATGGACGACGATGCACTGACGACACAGAGGTAGGTACAGCCGTGGCCTACCGTACTGCTTAAATATATAATATACTGTATATAACGGACCTGGTGGACACTGTCAGCAGACTGCTAAACTAGTATGAAGAAAAAAAAACCCACCACAGGTATACAATGTAGATGAATGGATAGTATAGTATTATATTACTTATGGACGACGAGTGCACTGAAGACACAGAGGTAGGTAGAGCCGTGGCCTACCGTACTGCTTATATATATAATATACTGTATATAACGGACCTGGTGGACACTGTCAGCAGACTGCTAAACTAGTATGAAGAAAAAAAAAACCACCACAGGTATACAATGTAGATGGATGGATAGTATAGTATTATATTACTTATGGACGACGAGTGCACTACCGACACAGAGGTAGGTACAGCCGTGGCCTACCGTACTGCTTATATATATAATATACTGTATATAACGGACCTGGTGGACACTGTCAGCAGACTGCTAAACTAGTATGAAGAAAAAAAAAACCCGCCACAGGTATACAATGTAGATGGATGGATAGTATAGTATTATATTACTTATGGACGACGAGTGCACTGACGACACAGAGGTAGGTACAGCCGTGGCCTACCGTACTGCTTATATATATAATATACTGTATATAACGGACCTGGTGGACACTGTCAGCAGACTGCTAAACTAGTATGAAGAAAAAAAAAACCCACCACAGGTATACAATGTAGATGGATGGATAGTATAGTATTATATTACTTATGGACGACGAGTGCACTGACGACACAGAGGTAGGTACAGCCGTGGCCTACCGTACTGCTTATATATATAATATACTGTATATAACGGACCTGGTGGACACTGTCAGCAGACTGCTAAACTAGTATGAAGAAAAAAAAACCACCACAGGCATACAATGTAGATGGATGGATAGTATAGTATTATATTACTTATGGACGACGAGTGCACTGACGACACAGAGGTAGGTACAGCCGTGGCCTACCGTACTGCTTATATATATAATATACTGTATATAACGGACCTGGTGGACACTGTCAGCAGACTGCTAAACTAGTATGAAGAAAAAAAAAACCACAACAGGTATACAATGTAGATGGATGGATAGTATAGTATTATATTACTTATGGACGACGAGTGCACTGACGACACAGAGGTAGGTACAGCCGTGGCCTACCGTACTGCTTATATATATAATAATATACTGTGTATAACGGACCTGGTGGACACTGTCAGCAGACTGCTAAACTAGTATGAAGAAAAAAAAACCACCACAGGAGTGTTTTTTAGGCAGACAAACGTATACTGGACTGGTGGTCACTGTCAGCAAAACTGTGCACTGTACTCCTGCTATAACTGCTCCCCAGTCCCCACAATTATGCAGATTGAGCAGTGCACTCAGCACAGATATATCATGCAGCAGTGCAGCACACTGAGCACAGATATGGTCGAGCGTTTTTTTCATGTAGAGAAACAAAGGATTAAACTCACTGGTGGTAAACCCTGCACTGTACTCCCTAACAGCTGCTCCCCGTCCCCAATCCGCCCCACAATTATAACTAAGTCACTCAGTTTACTCTTTTCTTTTCTAATATAACGGAGAGGACGCCAGCCACATCCTCTCCCTATTAATCTCAATGCACGTGTGAAAATGGCGGCGACGCGCGGCTCCTTATATAGAATACGAATCTCGCGAGAATCCGACAGCGGGATGATGACGTTCGGGCGCGCTCGGGTTAACCGAGCAAGGCGGGAGGATCCGAGTCGCTTGGACCCGTGTAAAAAAAGGTGAAGTTCAGGCGGGTTCGGATCCCGAAGATCCGAACCCGCTCATCACTAGTATATATACATGTATATGTATATATACATGTACTATATATCTACAGTATATCTACAGTATGTTTTCCTTGGAACTTTTATTGATACTATTTTAATAAGTAATTATTTTATTTCCTTTTAACATTTCATCATGTAAAGGGAGCTACACACTAGGCAATTTCAGCCTAAAAAAAAAAAACGATAATGACATAAATGTCTTTGTTGTTTATTTTTAGGCTGAAATTGTCCAGTGTGTATGGGGGTGATATTGGTGACCGATAAACGATGCGCGCTCCCGCACGCCTTTCAGCGATCACCAATATTGAGCTGACATGCAGCTCAACTCGCCAATGTCGGGCTGAGCTGCATGTCCGGGAATGCCTGCGTTGACGTCCCTGTACGTTATTATTGAACGATAATGTTCAGTGTGTACGTGCTATATCGTTGAACGCAATATCGTTCAACTATATGGTCATCCATCGCAGGCAATTCCGGATCGCCTAGCTAGTGTGTACCCGGCTTTGTTCTTCTGGTTTCTTCTAATGTGGCAGAATATGATTATTATTTTTTTACATAAAATGCCACTTTACAGTAAATAGCACTGGTAGGAATATGCTGGCTCGGGTTGGGTACGGGATCCTGACAGCCAGGGTGCAGACGGTCAAAATACCATCAGCGGCATCCCTGATGTTTTGCTAAATTCAGTAATCCTTACCCTTAATCCTAACCCACCCTTTCCGCCGCCTAATCCTAACCCTTCCGCTAGTGCCTATCCCTAACCCTCCCCTCCCACAGCCTAAACCTTCCCTTAGTGCCTAACCCTAACCCTCCCCTCCTGCAACCTAACCCTAACCTCCCCTCCTGCAGCCTAACCCTCCCCATCCTGCAGCCTAACCCTATCCCTAGTGCCTGCAGCCTAACCCTACCCCTAGTGCCTGCAGCCTAACCGTAACCCTCCCCCTAGTGCCTAACCCTCCCCTCCCACAGCCTAATACTATCCTGCACTGGATGTCTGCCTTCATTGCCGTAGAAAATGTCATTGCCAGTAGAGTAGACCAGGGAAATTACTGAGCCCTTTCATCTAATATGTATATTCTGGGGGGGGGGGGGCTAACAATCATGGCTCCTCCCCTTTCCAGTCCCAATTCCTCTACTTGCACCTGCCCGATGAAAGTTTCATCAAAGCAGTAACATTATGCAGAGGCCAGAAATACTGTTAAACTCATAGGCGTGCGCAGCACATTTTATTAGGGGGTGCACCGTCAGAGGGGTGTGTCTAGCACCGCCTTTTGGGCTTGTCTAGCACCATCTATTGACGGTCAACGCAGTATAAAATATCCACCCTTGTGCCAATCCTAATAAAGCAGATACATTGTCAGATGTTGTGGTGTGCACCAAACAAACACCCCTGATGGCACTCACTGCAATTACAGTGCTCCTCCTCAGCCTGGTCTGGCTCCCCCTCTCTTTCCTCTGCAAGCTGCAGCAGCTTACTTACAAGTCAGTCACTCACTGACACTGACAGTCGCAGACTAGTACTGCTGCTGCTGGAAAAACGAGTGACGTGTCAATGTTCCTGCCGACCGCCTGCCAGTATTGCATTTGTCTTCCTAAGAAGAACGCTGGCTGCATGCTGATCCTTATCAGTGGCTGGCATTGGCATAGCATAGAAGGAGAGAGGTGGGCATGTGGCGGGTGGGCGTGCGAGCAGCATGACGTAATCACATCACGCTGTTTTTGTACATGGAGGTGGAGCTGGGAGTTTGAAAGCCGGTGGCAGTGGCACCCTTGATTAACCCAGGCATCCAGTCAGTAATGCAGTCCTGACAGGGTGCAGTGCAGAGGGTACAGTAATCAGCCTGCTCGGTGATCGCTGCATCAGGCATGTGACATCGGGGTGCCGGACATAAGGGGGTGCCTGTGCGCACCAGGCACCCCCCCTGCGCACACCTATGGTTAAACTACCTATAAAAAGATTATAGCTATTACAGAAGTCATATGCAGAAATATGCAGAAATACTAAGACAGAGAATACAGAAATGGAAAAGTCAGACAATTGTCATATTACTGCCTTTTTCCATTTTGCAATGACACATTAGTATGAATGCTCTTCCCTTCTGCATCCTACTGTACTTGCAAATAGTGAGAGGTGCCAGAAAGAGCATGGGAACTATTGCCAAGAGGATGCCTTGTTCACCCAGGCTAGCCTTATACCCCAGGAATAAGGTAAAAGATACCCAGAGGTATTCGGGCGCTGTGAGGCGAGATAGTTGGCTAAGCAGCAGCCAATATTTCAGGGAAGTCACTCCCTGGAGGATAACTACAAAAAGGGAAGAAGGCTGCTCTGTCAGAGGAAAGAACAATGTCATTCACTGAATGTGTAAATTTTAAAACAATTTATTAAAAAACAATAACTCATTAAAAAAACAGTATTCTGTGCAAGATAATATGCCGAATATATGCAAAGAATGGATTTTACCAATTATATGCAAAGGATGGAGTTTACCCAAGGTATTGGTTCAGGACTGGTGTTTTATATTCTATAGGATCCGTTCCACATTTTACCCTTTGGAACAGGACAACCTTGAATTGGACCCGAACCAGCCCAAACCGTTTACCAGCTATCCAGAGGAGTCCTAGAGAGGCACCATCCTATCTCCGCACTGCATGAGGTATTCACCATTTATGGGACACTGCAATAACCCTCTAGCAGCATATGGAACTTTTTATGGACTCTCTAAAACACCATCTAAAAGGGACTTTCTACAGTGGATTATAACTGGACATATCATTTATGGGCAAAATGTGGAACGGATCCTATAGAATATAAAACACCAGTCCTGAACCAATACTTTGGGTAAACTCCATCCTTTGCATATAATTGGTAAAATCCATTCTTTGCATATATTCGGCATATTATCTTGCACAGAATACTGTTTTTTTAATGAGTTATTGTTTTTTCATAAATTGTTTTAAAATGTACACATTCAGTGAATGACATTGTTCTTTCCTCTGACAGCGCAGCCTTCTTCCCTTTTTGTAGCCTTATACCCCCACTGCATTGAGTCATCTAACGATCCTAATAAGCAGCTGGAGGACTGTGTACTGTACTACAGATTATGCAATTGCAAACAAGTTTAACCCCTTTAGCTCTGTAAGCACAGCTACAAGTATAGACAAGTATGCAGATCTGAATAGAGAACACATATTGGGCGGGATGTAATGAACTCCGAGTCCGACAGGATGCCGGCCGAACTCGGACGTTTTTGACTGTACAAGGCATGGGTTATCCTTGTACGTAATTGCCTCTTTAAAAAAACATCCGAGTTCGTTCAGCATCCCTCACAGCTGCCAGACTCGGCATTCATTACATCCCGCCCATAAAGTTAAAAAGCACTATAAAATGTATATTATACATACATGTTTTAAGACTGTAGAAGAGGAAACTGACACAATGTGGGCTCTAGGTAGCGTCTAGTTTCCTTTCATGGAGAGGACCTTTCCACCAACTATTGGAAGAGTATCCCTAGGATCAGGCAGGCTCATGATCAGCAGATCTGCACTCAATATATCCAGACTGTGGCAGACAGCATAATTGACTGTGGCAGACAGCATAATTGATCGAAAAAACTTTCATCCTAGCAAAGCTGCATACAGAGATTACAGTTAGCGGGACTGACTGATTTACAGCTGCACAGTGCTACAGACCTCCTCTCTCTGAATCAGCCAGTGAGACGGGGAGTGCTGTGCTGATGCTGTGCTGATGCTGATCAGCGCTCTACCTCTGCTAAGTGGCTTTTCTAGTGTAGCCGGAAGGTCACCGTCGGGACTCAGGCTGCCCCTTCAGGGCTGAAGCCCGGTGGCAACAAACTCCGTTGCCTCAGAGAGTTCTGCCCAAGCCAACCATCCCCTGCTTATACCCGAACAGCTGCTGCTGGTGATGCGCCGCGCTGCATATTTAAAAAGATGACGGAGGCGGGTGGCACTACAGTGACATGGCTCGCCTCCCCCATCCAATGGCAGGCTGGGAATGAGACGCGGTGACGTCATGGAGTGACGTCTGCCTCATTCCCAGCGCTGTGCCGCACAAGCCGCACAAAGAGCAGCAGAGGAGCTGCTGCTGGACTTGCAAGACGGAAAGCATGCTGTCACTGCGCAGATTAGGAGCGGGCACACAGATAGGAGTACTCAACTAGCCTCTACCTTACCAGACCCTTCAACATGACCCACCCCACTAGGTACAAAATGCTCTGTTTCTGGACTTCCCTCTTAATTTATGATTTCCATCACCTGTGTTGAATTAGTTAAATGATAAGAAAGCTGTTTCTTCCCAGATGATGGCAATAATAAATTAAGAGGGAAGTCCAGAAACAGAGTATTTTGTACCTAGTGGGGCGGGTCATGTTGGAGGGTATGCCTTACACGCAGTTGAGCCCACTCTGTTGTTGGCTGTGGGAGGTGCACACAGAGCACACAGCAGCCCTGAGGTCAGCAACAGTGAGTGAATGCTAGAGGAGGTGTGTGTGTGTGTGTGTGTGTGTGGGGGGGGGGGGTGCTATTTATATCACATGTCTCTAAAAAGTATTCTGAGGTTTGTTTTTTTTGCTTTTTTTAGGGGGGGGGGGTGTTGTTAGTCATTGAGGATTGCTAGGGGTGTAATTAGTGAATGAGGGTGTGGGTGCTCTGGGTTTTTTATTAATGAATGAGGGTGTGGGTGCTTTGGGGTGTTATTAATGAATGTGGAATGTGGGTGCTTTGGGGTGTAATTAATAAATGATGGTGTGGGTGCTTTGGGGTGTAATTAATGGGATGGCGCTGGAGAGACAAAGGGAGGGATGGTGCTGGAGAGATGCAGGGAGGCAGGGATGGTGCTGCGTAGATACAGGGAGGGATGATGCTGGAGAGACAGAGGGGAGCAGGGATGGCGCTGCGTAGATACAGGGAGGGATGGTGCTGGAGAGACAGAGGGAGGGATGGTGCTGGAGAGATGCAGGGAGGCAGGGATGGCGCTGCGTAGATACAGGGAGGGATGGTGCTGGAGAGACAGAGGGAGGGATGGTGCTGGAGAGATGCAGGGAGGCAGGGATGGCGCTGCGTAGATACAGGGAGGGATGGTGCTGGAGAGATGCAGGGATGGCGCTGCGTAGATACAGGGAGGGATGGTGCTGGAGAGACAGAGGGAGGGATGGTGCTGGAGAGATGCAGGGAGGCAGGGATGGCGCTGGGTAGATACAGGGAGGGATGATGCTGGAGAGACAGAGGGAGGCAGGGATGGCGCTGGGTAGATACAGGGAGGGATAGTGCTGGAGAGACAGAGGGAGGCAGGGATGGCGCTGGGTAGATACAGGGAGGGATGGCGTAGATACAGGGAGGGATGTTGCTGGAGAGACAGAGGGAGGCAGGGATGGCGCTGCGTAGATACAGGGAGGGATGATGCTGGAGAGACAGAGGGAGGGATGGTGCTGGAGAGACAGAGGGAGGGATGGTGCTGGAGAGACAGAGGGAGGGATGGTGCTGGAGAGACGCAGGGAGGCAGGGATGGCGCTGCGTAGATACAGGGAGGGATGGTGCTGGAGAGATGCAGGGAGGCAGGGATGGCGCTGCGTAGATACAGGGAGGGATGGTGCTGGAGAGACAGAGGGAGGGATGGTGCTGGAGAGATGCAGGGAGGCAGGGATGGCGCTGGGTAGATACAGGGAGGGATGATGCTGGAGAGACAGAGGGAGGGATGGTGCTGGAGAGATGCAGGGAGGCAGGGATGGCGCTGGGTAGATACAGGGAAAGATGATGCTGGAGAGACAGAGGGAGGGATGGTGCTGGAGAGATGCAGGGAGGCAGGGATGGCGCTGGGTAGATACAGGGAGGGATGGTGCTGGAGAGACAGAGGGAGGCAGGGATGGCGCTGGGTAGATACAGGGAGGGATGGCGTAGATACAGGGAGGGATGGTGCTGGAGAGACAGAGGGAGGCAGGGATGGCGCTGCGTAGATACAGGGAGGGATGGTGCTGGAGAGACAGAGGGAGGGATGGTGCTGGAGAGATGCAGGGAGGCAGGGATGGCGCAGGGTAGATACAGGGAGGGATGATGCTGGAGAGACAGAGGGAGGGATGGTGCTGGAGAGATGCAGGGAGGCAGGGATGGCGCTGGGTAGATACAGGGAGGGATGATGCTGGAGAGACAGAGGGAGGGATGGTGCTGGAGAGATGCAGGGAGGCAGGGATGGCGCTGGGTAGATACAGGGAGGGATGGTGCTGGAGAGACAGAGGGAGGCAGGGATGGCGCTGGGTAGATACAGGGAGGGATGGAGTAGATACAGGGAGGGATGGTGCTGGAGAGACAGAGGGAGGCAGATATGGCGCTGCGTAGATACAGGGAGGGATGGTGCTGGAGAGACAGAGGGAGGCAGGGATGGCGCTGGGTAGATACAGGGAGGGATGGCGTAGATACAGGGAGGGATGGTGCTGGAGAGACAGAGGGAGGCAGGGATGGCGCTGCGTAGATACAGGGAGGGATGGTGCTGGAGAGACAGAGGGAGGGATGGTGCTGGAGAGATGCAGGGAGGCAGGGATGGCGCAGGGTAGATACAGGGAGGGATGATGCTGGAGAGACAGAGGGAGGGATGGTGCTGGAGAGATGCAGGGAGGCAGGGATGGCGCTGGGTAGATACAGGGAGGGATGATGCTGGAGAGACAGAGGGAGGGATGGTGCTGGAGAGATGCAGGGAGGCAGGGATGGCGCTGGGTAGATACAGGGAGGGATGGTGCTGGAGAGACAGAGGGAGGCAGGGATGGCGCTGGGTAGATACAGGGAGGGATGGCGTAGATACAGGGAGGGATGGTGCTGGAGAGACAGAGGGAGGCAGATATGGCGCTGCGTAGATACAGCGAGGGATGATGCTGGAGAGACAGAGGGAGGGATGGTGCTGGAGAGACGCAGGGAGGCAGGGATGGCGCTGCGTAGATACAGGGAGGGATGATGCTGGAGAGACAGAGGGAGGGATGGTGCTGGAGAGATGCAGGGAGGCAGGGATGGCGCTGCGTAGATACAGGGAGGGATGGTGCTGGAGAGATGCAGGGAGGCAGGGATGGCGCTGCGTAGATACAGGGAGGGATGGTGCTAGAGAGACAGAGGGAGGGATGGTGCTGGAGAGACGCAGGGAGGCAGGGATGGCGCTGCGTAGATACAGGGAGGGATGGTGCTGGAGAGATGCAGGGAGGCAGGGATGGCGCTGCGTAGATACAGGGAGGGATGGTGCTGGAGAGACAGAGGGAGGGATGGTGCTGGAGAGATGCAGGGAGGCAGGGATGGCGCTGGGTAGATACAGGGAGGGATGATGCTGGAGAGACAGGGAGGGATGGTGCTGGAGAGATGCAGGGAGGCAGGGATGGCGCTGGGTAGATACAGGGAGGGATGATGCTGGAGAGACAGAGGGAGGGATGGTGCTGGAGAGATGCAGGGAGGCAGGGATGGCGCTGGGTAGATACAGGGAGGGATGGTGCTG
The DNA here is from genome assembly GCF_028390025.1 of Pseudophryne corroboree. Classification (NCBI taxonomy): domain Eukaryota; kingdom Metazoa; phylum Chordata; class Amphibia; order Anura; family Myobatrachidae; genus Pseudophryne; species Pseudophryne corroboree. The sequence goes on from NC_086445.1 coordinate 699,358,588, forward strand.
GAGAGACAGAGGGAGGCAGGGATGGCGCTGGGTAGATACAGGGAGGGATGGCGTAGATACAGGGAGGGATGGTGCTGGAGAGACAGAGGGAGGCAGGGATGGCGCTGCGTAGATACAGGGAGGGATGGTGCTGGAGAGACAGAGGGAGGGATGGTGCTGGAGAGATGCAGGGAGGCAGGGATGGCGCAGGGTAGATACAGGGAGGGATGATGCTGGAGAGACAGAGGGAGGGATGGTGCTGGAGAGATGCAGGGAGGCAGGGATGGCGCTGGGTAGATACAGGGAGGGATGATGCTGGAGAGACAGAGGGAGGGATGGTGCTGGAGAGATGCTGGGAGGCAGGGATGGCGCTGGGTAGATACAGGGAGGGATGGTGCTGGAGAGACAGAGGGAGGCAGGGATGGCGCTGGGTAGATACAGGGAGGGATGGCGTAGATACAGGGAGGGATGGTGCTGGAGAGACAGAGGGAGGCAGATATGGCGCTGCGTAGATACAGCGAGGGATGATGCTGGAGAGACAGAGGGAGTGATGGTGCTTGAGAGAAGCAGGGAGGCAGGGATGGCCCTGCGTAGATACAGGGAGGGATGATGCTGGAGAGACAGAGGGAGGGATGGTGCTGGAGAGACAGAGGGAGGGATGGTGCTGGAGAGACGCAGGGAGGCAGGGATGGCGCTGCGTAGATACAGGGAGGGATGGTGCTGGAGAGATGCAGGGAGGCAGGGATGGCGCTGTGTAGATACAGGGAGGGATGGTGCTGGAGAAACAGAGGGAGGGATGGTGCTGGAGAGATGCAGGGAGGCAGGGATGGCGCTGGGTAGATACAGGGAGGGATGGTGCTGGAGAGACAGAGGGAGGCAGGGATGGCGCTGGGTAGATACAGGGAGGGATGGCGTAGATACAGGGAGGGATGGTGCTGGAGAGACAGAGGGAGGGATGGTGCTGGAGAGACAGAGGGAGGGATGGTGCTGGAGAGACAGAGGGAGGGATGGTGCTGGAGAGACGCAGGGAGGCAGGGATGGCGCTGCGTAGATACACGGAGGGATGGTGCTGGAGAGATAAAGGGAGGCAGGGATGGCGCTGCGTAGATACAGGGAGGGATGGTGCTGGAGAGACAGAGGGAGGGATGGTGCTGGAGAGATGCAGGGAGGCAGGGATGGCGCTGGGTAGATACAGGGAGGGATGATGCTGGAGAGACAGAGGGAGGGATGGTGCTGGAGAGATGCAGGGAGGCAGGGATGGCGCTGGGTAGATACAGGGAGGGATGATGCTGGAGAGACAGAGGGAGGGATGGTGCTGGAGAGATGCAGGGAGGCAGGGATGGCGCTGGGTAGATACAGGGAGGGATGGTGCTGGAGAGACAGAGGGAGGCAGGGATGGCGCTGGGTAGATACAGGGAGGGATGGCGTAGATACAGGGAGGGATGGTGCTGGAGAGACAGAGGGAGGCAGGGATGGCGCTGCGTAGATACAGGGAGGGATGATGCTGGAGAGACAGAGGGAGGGATGGTGCTGGAGAGACGCAGGGAGGCAGGGATGGCGCTGCGTAGATACAGGGAGGGATGGTGCTGGAGAGATGCATGGAGGCAGGGATGGCGCTGCGTAGATACAGGGAGGGATGATGCTAGAGAGACAGAGGGAGGGATGGTGCTGGAGAGACGCAGGGAGGCAGGGATGGCGCTGCGTAGATACAGGGAGGGATGGTGCTGGAGAGATGCAGGGAGGCAGGGATGGCGCTGCGTAGATACAGGGAGGGATGGTGCTGGAGAGACAGAGGGAGGGATGGTGCTGGAGAGACGCAGGAAGGCAGGGATGGCGCTGGGTAGATACAGGGAGGGATGTTGCTGGAGAGACAGAGGGAGGGATGGTGCTGGAGAGATGCAGGGAGGCAGGGATGGCGCTGGTTAGATACAGGGAGGGATGGCGTAGATACAGGGAGGGATGGTGCTGGAGAGACAGAGGGAGGCAGGGATGGCGCTGGGTAGATACAGGGAGGGGTGGCGTAGATACAGGGAGGGATGATGCTGGAGAGACAGAGGGAGGCAGGGATGGCGCTGCGTAGATACAGAGAGGGATGATGCTGGAGAGATGCAGGGAGGCAGGGATGGCGCTGCGTAGATACAGGGAGGGATGGTGCTGGAGAGACAGAGGGAGGGATGGTGCTGGAGAGACAGAGGGAGGCAGGGATGGCGCTGGGTAGATACAGGGAGGGATGGCGTAGATACAGGGAGGGATGATGCTGGAGAGACAGAGGGAGGCAGGGATGGCGCTGCGTAGATACAGGGAGGGATGGTGCTGGCGAGATGCAGGGAGGCAGGGATGGCGCTGCGTAGATACAGGGAGGGATGGTGCTGGAGAGACAGAGGGAGGGATGGTGCTGGAGAGATGCAGGGAGGCAGGGATGGCGCTGGGTAGATACAGGGAGGGATGATGCTGGAGAGATGCAGGGAGGCAGGGATGGCGCTGCGTAGATACAGGGAGGGATGGTGCTGGAGAGACGCAGGGAGGCAGGGATGGCGCTGGGTAGATACAGGGAGGGATGGTGCTGGAGAGACGCAGGGAGGCAGGGATGGCGCTGCGTAGATACAGGGAGGGATGGTGCTGGAGAGACAGAGGGAGGGATGGTGCTGGAGAGACAGAGGGAGGCAGGGATGGCGCTGGGTAGATACAGGGAGGGGTGGCGTAGATACAGGGAGGGATGATGCTGGAGAGACAGAGGGAGGCAGGGATGGCGCTGCGTAGATACAGAGAGGGATGATGCTGGAGAGATGCAGGGAGGCAGGGATGGCGCTGCGTAGATACAGGGAGGGATGGTGCTGGAGAGACAGAGGGAGGGATGGTGCTGGAGAGACAGAGGGAGGCAGGGATGGCGCTGGGTAGATACAGGGAGGGATGGCGTAGATACAGGGAGGGATGATGCTGGAGAGACAGAGGGAGGCAGGGATGGCGCTGCGTAGATACAGGGAGGGATGGTGCTGGAGAGATGCAGGGATGGCGCTGCGTAGATACAGGGAGGGATGGTGCTGGAGAGACAGAGGGAGGGATGGTGCTGGAGAGATGCAGGGAGGCAGGGATGGCGCTGGGTAGATACAGGGAGGGATGATGCTGGAGAGATGCAGGGAGGCAGGGATGGCGCTGCGTAGATACAGGGAGGGATGGTGCTGGAGAGACGCAGGGAGGCAGGGATGGCGCTGGGTAGATACAGGGAGGGATGGTGCTGGAGAGACGCAGGGAGGCAGGGATGGCGCTGCGTAGATACAGGGAGGGATGGTGCTGGAGAGACGCAGGGAGGCAGGGATGGCGCTGGGTAGATACAGGGAGGGATGATGCTGGAGAGATGCAGGGAGGCAGGGATGGCGCTGCGTAGATACAGGGAGGGATGGTGCTGGAGAGACGCAGGGAGGCAGGGATGGCGCTGGGTAGATACAGGGAGGGATGGTGCTGGAGAGACGCAGGGAGGCAGGGATGGCGCTGGGTAGATACAGGGAGGGATGATGCTGGAGAGACAGAGGGAGGGATGGTTCTGGAGAGGCGCAGGGAGGAATGGATGGCTCTGGAGAAACGCAGGGGATTATGCTTGAAAGGTGTAAGAGGATGGTGTCTCCAGCATGTTTGATGCAAAGAAACCACCAAACAGGTAAGAAAAGACTCAAACACAGGGTATACATACAGTAGGGGTTGCAAAAAAACAAAAAACATTAAGTGACGAAGACTTGGATACCCCATAAAAAAAAAACAGAAAGGGGTGGCAGAAAAATAATTGCGTGACATAGAACAATTTTATTTCTTATTAAGAGACCTAACATTGTAGTCGCAGCTGGTGGGAGGGGTGTTAAAAAGCATCTAGAATGTATTACACACTATTATAGCCCCTACAGCTTCTGGGGGCGTAAGCGACCCCCAGGTCCCCGGCTATTCACTTTTAATTTCCTATACACTGCAGTGTGTTTACATGGGGTGGCCTTCTGTATGCCGAATGTCGGGATCCCGGCGCACAGTATACTGGCGCCGGAATCCCGACACCCGGCATACCGACAACTTTTCTCCCTCGTGGGGGTCCACGACCCCCCTGGAGGAAGAATAAAATAGTGTGGCGCGCGTAGCGAGCCAGCAAGGGGCTCCTTTGCGCTCGTCACGCTGTCGGTATGCTGGCGGTCGGGCTCCCGGCGCCGGTATGCTGGGCGTCGGGAGCCCGAGCGCCGGCATACCGTACGACACCCGTTTACATGTGCACATGGTATTCATCCCAGGTGTATTGAGGTTTAACACCATGGCCCTCATTCCGAGTTGTTCGCTCGCAAGGCGAATGTAGCAGAGTTACACACGCTAAGCCGCCGCCTACTGGGAGTGAATCTTAGCTTCTTAAAATTGCGACCGACGTACGCGCAATATTGCGATTACAAACGAGTTAGCAGTTTCAGAGTAGCTCCAGACTTACTCTGCCTGTGCGATCATTTCAGTGCTTGTCGTTCCTGGTTGACGTCACAAACACACCCAGCGTTCGCCCAGGCACTCCCACCGTTTCCCCGGCCACTCCTGCGTTTTTTCCGGAAACGGTAGCGTTTTCAGCCACACGCCCCTGAAACGCCGTGTATCCGCCCAGTAACACCCATTTCCTGTCAATCACATTACGATCGCCGGAGCGAAGAAAAAGCCGTGAGTAAAAATACTATCTTCATAGTAAAGTTACTTGGCGCAGTCGCAGTGCGAACATTGCGCATGCGTACTAAGCGGATTTTCACTGCGATGCGATGAAAAATACCGAGCGAACAACTCGGAATGAGGGCCCATGTTCTTATGCTGACATTATTTGTGTTGCCAGTGTGTATTTCAGTACCTATATAACTACATTTTTTCAAGATATTAAGTGCAACATTTCTCATATTTGCTCTAAACACCAACCCTTGTTGGTTGCGAATCTGGCAGTGGCAAGACACCATTTCAGGGTAGCTCCCCACCTAGCACACGAGGAAGAAAGGGGGGAGGGGGGGACGGGACATGGAGGTGGGGGGTAAGTTGGCAAGCACTGGTTCCGCCCCTGTTCATAATGCAAAACCATTGTAAGATAAAAGCAATTCACAAGATGTTCCAGGAACAGTGAAACATAATCTGTCATGTACACTGCATAATGGCTTTTATTCCATTGTTCCATATCTGATCTGTACTGAGTACACTTTCCTGCAGAAATGTCTTACTATAGATTACATTATTGCCCATTATTACTGCTCACTCTAATTCCTATTTCAAAACTCAACCTCTCCCTAATTTACATGTTTGTCACACACCTATCCCTACAATTGTGCTGCTGTAGGTAACCACTCCCTGCAAGTCACATTGCACAATGTAGACTACCCTATAATTTATGCTTCATACTATGCTTGTTACATTATTTAACCTATGACTATAGAATGATCCAATTCAGTGTCATTCTGTTTCTTAACAGGCATTGTATCTAACCCCCCTTTAGTATGCAGTTTGGTGCAAGGTGCATTTGGAGTTATACACCCTTCATTGCACCAGGCTAGCTCTCCAAGGTGTGGGCAATACCTGAGAAGGGGGTCCCTACCTATGCAGGCTTTATAACAATTACATTTATAGACAAAGGCATATCACAATGATAGGGAAAGGTGGAGTGAGGGATCAACATGCATGCTTCTGGGAAAGTGGGTGTGGCCTTGTAACGAGCATAGTCTCACAGGGAATGAGGAAGGGGTGAGGTGCTGGGAACAGGAGAAAGAGATGGACTTCTGGGCACAGGAGGAAGAGGTGGGATACTGGGGACAGGAGGAAGTTGTGGGGGCTGGACACAGGAAGAAGAGGTGGGGTGCTGGGGACAGGAGAAAGAGGTGGGGTGCTGGGCAGAGGAGGAAAAGGTCGGGTGCCCACCCAAAAGTGTACAGATGCCCCAAATGTAGAAAGTCAGAAAGGGGTGCATTCACTGGGTTCTTAGGGGCAGGGTTTATTCACACGAAAGCTACTAAATCTATCAACCTTGAAGTCCTCACTAGGACCTTTCTCAAAATTAATGAAAGGTAACCCTGTTCGATACATATACTAGAGATGTGTTTTGGCTTTGATTTTGGTATTGGATCTGTATCTCCCTCGTGTTTTGGATCTGTATTTGGTTTTGCCAAAACCGCCATTGTGGGTTTTGGTTTTGGATCTGTATTTTTGTCAAAAAAATCATACAAACAGCTAAAATCACAGAATTTAGGCCTGTTTTGGATCCTACAATATTAATAACCCCCATAGCTTAAATTTCCTGTCATTTACAGTCAATGTTGGCCACTTCACAGCTCACACTATTGTTTTCAGCCATTTTTGGCCAAATGCTGCAGCGAACCAGTTGGTTACTAACTGACACCGCAGCAGCACAAACACGTGGCAGTTTATAGCACATCTATGAAACATTGGGGGTCATTCCGAGTTGTTCGCTCGTTGCCGATTTTCGCTATGCTGCGATTTGTTGCAAAATGCGCATGCGCAAGGCACACAGGGCGCATGCGCTTAGTTATTTAACTAAAAACTTAGTAGATTTGCTGTGGATTCTGCGGGGCTTTTCAGTCGCACTGCTGATTGGTGAGTGATTGACAGGAAAGGGGCGTTTCTGGGTGGTAACTGAGCGTTTTCCGGGAGTGTGCTAAAAGACGCAGGCGTTTCAGGGAAAAACGCGGGAGTGTCTGGAGAAACGGGGGAGTGGCTGGCCGAACGCAGGGCGTGTTTGTGACGTCTAACCAGAAACTAAACGGACTGAGCTGATTGCAATCTGTGAGTAGGTCTGGAGCTACTCAGAAACTGCAAAGAATTATTTATTAGCAGTTCTGCTAATCTTTCGTTCGCTATTCTGCTATGCTAAGATACACTCCCTAAAAGCAGCTAGCGAGCGAACAACTCGGAATGACCCCCCTTGCCACACAGCAGTGCAGAAAGTAAAAGTGGTGCAAGATTGATTTGTCCTTGGGCCCTCCCTTCCACCCTTATGTTATATATTAAAAAGGACATGCACACATTAACAAACAAGCACTGTAGTGACTGGGACTGAAACTTTTGGGCCCCCACAAAACAAGTTTTTGGAAGGACTACCCACGATCACTGAGGAGGTTGATAACGAGGGTGTTAATTATACTATAATCTTGTACAATAAATTTTATAAACGCTCCGCAAATTACGTAACATGGAGGAGTTGCCTAGATGGGTATTGTCCCTACCTCTACTAACTTTGGCCTCACAAATGTAGCAGATGCCTTCACAAACATTGTCAGGATTTGGGTAAAAGTAACCCCACATCCAAGAGGTGGCTTTTTTGGTCTTTTGCCCAGGCATCATCTGTGAATCATCTGTAGTGAGTGTAGGGACTGTGTGTGTGGCATCTGTAGTGAGAGTGGGCATAGGACTCTGTGTGTGTGTGTGTGTGGGGGGGGCACTGACAGCTTTGTCAGGCCCCAGTAATGAGTGGGGACATGGCCAATGAAGAGGCATGGCCAGAGGCATGGCCAGAACACTATTGAAGATCTAAAAAAACCTGACATGCGGCTGCGAAGTGGTTGTGTGCCACGCAGTGGGGCGCCGGTGTCATAACTGGTGGGTGACAGCTCAAAGGAGGGCGCAATTGCTCCCCTTCCTTTCATCATGGGAGAGAGGACTGGTCACCGCTGAGCTGCCTGTCACCCCAGCACACGCCGGCATCAGCTGGGCTGGGAGAGAGGCTGCTGCAGCGGTGGCCAGTCCTACCCACCCGACATGCGTCTGTCATCAACAAGGAAGGGGGAGGGCAGCGGGACCAGGACCCCCTCCAGTCCCTCCAATGGGCCCGGGCCAGGTAGAGGGTACTCTGCCCCCCCCCCCCCCCCCCCTCTCGGCATCTGGGGACAGGGTTGTGTGTGTGTGTGGCATCTGGAGTGAGTGTGGGGACAGGATTGTGTGTGTGTGTGTGTTACATTGAATATGGTCACTGACTCCCAGCGCCCAGACCCACCCCCATGTGTGCCTTCCTAGCCTCTGACCTCACCGCACGTCACTGGGTGCTGCTGCTGTTCAAATAACATTACACTGGCCCTGTATATTGTAGAAATTCAGAGGCGCAGTTGTTAAAAATGAAAAGCACACTGTTGTATGCTGTAAAATATAGGGGTGCTGCTGGCCCTGTATGTTGTAAAAAGTCAGAGGTGCAGTTGTTAAACATTAAAAGCACACTGATGTATGCTGTAAAATATAGAGGTGCTGCTGGCCCTGTATGTTGTAAAAAGTAGGAGGTGCAGTTGTTAAACATTAAAAGCACACTGATGTATGCTGTAAAATATAGGGGTGCTGCTGGCCCTGTATATTGTAAAAAGTCAGAGGTGCATTTGTTAAATATTAAAAGCACACTGCTGCATGCTGTAAAATATAGAGGTGCTGCTGGCCCTGTATGGTGTAAAAAGTCAGATGTGCAGTTGTTAAAAATCAAAAGCACACTGCTGTATGCTGTAAAACGGGTGGGAACCTCCGCCCCACTGCTGTGTGTCAGTGAGACACGCCGCCCCTCAGTCCGGCGACGGCGTGTCTTGGCTGTCAGGGCAGGTAGGAGAGCGCAGCTATGTCCGGCGGCGGGTAGGATCTCAAACCAGCCACCGGTTCGTGAGTCAATTTTAGGAGCTGCAGCTGCCAGTCCGCAAGCTCTGACTGGCGGCTGGTTTGAAGTCTTACACGCTGCCGACCGACATAGCTGCGCTATCCTCCCTGCCTGGTCCCTGACATGACACACGCAGCCGGAGTGAGCACTAAGGGGCAGGAGAGGCGCATGCTGCGCTCTCTTCCCCTGACACACTGCAGCAGCGGTGAGCAGCACAGTGGGGTGGTGGGCATGTATGGGTGGGATTGTAGTCCGAGCACCCCTGGCAAAGTAAGGGGCTAGCGCTCCCCCACCCCCTACACACATTTGAAATAAGGTGTGGGTATTGTAAATGGGGCATGGTCTTGTGGTGGAAGGGCGTGGACACAATAGTACTTTCAATTCAAATTATGCCACAGTAGTGTCCCTTATTCACATTACACCGCACAGTAGTGACTCCTTTCCCACAACCTAACCCGAACCCACCGTTCCTAATCTCCCTCCCTGCAGCCTATCCCTAACCCTCCAACCCTCGCAGCCTAACCCTAACCCTCCCACGTGGCTTGCTAGTGGAGACTTTGGCACCAATTCGATCCCCCTGCAGCCTATCCCTAACCCTCCAACCCTCGCAGCCTAACCCTAACCCTCCCACGTGGCTTGCTAGTGGAGACTTTGGAGGCACCAATTCGATCCAGATTTCGGCATTCTGCATCTTTATCTTTGTTGGGATTCCAGCATCAGCATTCCAAGCAGTTTCGGGATGCTGGCGTCAGCTTTCCGACCGCATGGATGCCAAACGCCTTAATATCTCATATGTCACCCCTGCCTAAACTTACTCCTTCCCTTACCCCCTTGCACTTCTCATGCCCTCTGTTCCTCTTTAGCCCTGTAGTTTTCACTCCCTCATTCCATCTCTGTCTCACCCCTGCACCTCTCACTCCCTTCCTCTATCACCCATGTACCTCACTTCCCCTTCCATCTCTCACATCACACCTGTACCTCACTCCCACCTTCCATCTCTCACACCTCTTCTTCACTCCCACCTTCCTTCTCCCCTGCACCTTGGTCCCACCTTCCATCTCCCGGCACCTCACTCCCACCTTCCATCTCTCATACCTCTTCTTCACTCCCATCTATCCCCCACACCTGCACTTCACTCCCACCTTCCATGTCTCACACCTGTACCTTGGTCCCAGCTTCCATCTCCCCTGCACCTCACTCCCACTTTCCATCTCTCACACCTGCACCTTGCTCCCTCAGACAGATTATTTCCTCCCCCTTCCTCTCAGACACATTATCTCCCTTAGCACAGAATAGCCCCCTCCTCCCAATATAGAAGATTCCCCCATCTCCCTGAGACAGATCTCCCCCTATCAGCCAGTACAGCTCACACACAGAACCTTCTCCTGGTATGCGGTGTCCGCTCCATTGGCAGGTTAGGAATCACAGCGTCAGTGTCACAATGGGAGCTGGGAAGAGATGGTACCCGCACATTGTGACTGTATAGTGTGTATTATGTGTAATTAGTTAGCAAGTGCTGGCCAGGGCTGGTTCTATATTAAATATTTGTGCAGTGTCTGACTAGACATGTGGGCGGCAGGGTCGGACTGGCCCACAGGGGTACCAGGGAAACCACCGGTAGGCCCCACTGCCTGAGTGCCCACTCCTTCCTCTAGGGATCAGGTTCCAGACTGTGCACTTGTATTATACATGGTAGATATGTTGCATTACACTGCACTAGACTATTGTGTATTTCAAGCCTCTGTAGAGGCTGGCCACACCCCCTTTGTAGGCTGGCCACACCGTTAAGTATGGGCCCCTATTACTGCATTCCCCCGGTGGGCCCTTCATGTCCCAGTCCGACACTGGTGGGCGGTGCCCAACATCAAGGTGTGCCTGTGCACACATGCTACCCACCATGTGCATGGCAATGCACCCTCCCCCATAGCAGAGCAATTAGCCTCCCGAGCCCCCACTCCCCATGTGTCTCTGCCTCATGACCTGCCACCTAATAGCAGTGTTATCAGCTGCTCCTACACCCTCATATCTCCCCTAATAACAGTGTTATATTCCACTGTGATCCCACTTTCCATTGTTCTCCTCCTCATAGCAGTGTCATTACCCCCCTTCCCCCACCCCCCATAGGTCTTCCACTCCCACGTAGCAGTGTCATTACCCCGCTACCCCCATTTCCCATAGGTCTCCCACTCCCACATAGCAGTGTCATTACCCCCCTTCCCCGACTCCTCATACGTCTCCCCCCCCATAGCATGTTATTAGCCACCTTCCTTTCCCCATAAGTCCTCCGTTACCCCATCCATGTCTTACCTTTGTGCTGTGATGCTGCAGTGCTGGGGCAGAGTCCTGGCTCTGCAGGCTCAGTGCCTGGCTTCCTCTGCAGCTGTCGTCTGTGCACAGCCACAGGGTTGGTTCTAAGTCCAAGTTGGGTAAGGGACTGTTTGACGTCACCAAGGAACAGAGCCACGTCACCAGGGGGAGGAGCCACAGCTGAACAGGGTACCCAAAATGTACCCTTGCGGGCTCGCTTCGCTCGCCACGCTTCACTCGCCACGTTTCGGGCTCGGTGAGTAGTTGGTGGCATGGATAGTAGAGGAACTATCCTGCTGGCCTAGCTCCTCCTCTTGGTGATGTGGCTCCTCCCCCTGATGTCATAGGTCCTTTGGGCCACTTGGATCTAGCATCTACCATGCCCTATGCATTTGCCTATAATGCCTATTGGCTAGGGCCGGCTCTGGGTGAGAGTCTGTTACTGCCGGTGTCCGTCAGCACCGCACTAGTGATCAGACTAGTGTCCAGCAGCACCACATTTGTGATCAGACTCAAAATAAACTACAGCTCCCAGCAGCCCTTGCTGCCGGGAGCTCCCAGCAACAAGGGCTGCTGGGAGCTGTAGTTTATTTTGAGTCTGATTATAAGTGCAGTGCTGCCAGACACTAGTCTGATCACTAGTGCAGTGCGGTGCCGCGACGGCAGTAACAGACTCTCAATAGGTACAGTCTGACAGTACTACTCTTCTACCCTATGGCAGCGGGTGGCGCCACCATGCGGTGCCCCCTCCTCACCTGGCGCCCCTGGTGAGTACCATCCTGGCCAATGGGTGGATACGCCCCTGTGTGTAGGTTAATGTATATCTGGCATTGTGGGGCAATGTGTATCAGGCACTGTAGGGCATTTGTATACCTGGCACTGTGGGGCATTTATGTATCTAGCACTGTGGGTCATTTGTGTATCTGGCACTGTAGGGCAATGTGTATCTGGCACTGTGGGGCATTTGTGTATCTGGCACTGTGGGGCATTTGTGTATCTGGCACTGTGGGACATTTGTGTATTGGCACTGTGGGGCATTTGTTTATCTGGCACTGTAGTGGCATATGTGTATCTGGCACTGGACTATTGGGGGCATATGTGTATCACGTCCCATTTTAATTGGCCACACCCATTTTACCACTAAGGGGCATAGATACTGGAGGAATAACTACTGGGCTGCAGGGTAATTTTTAAGTTGATAATTTTTGAAGGATTTTATAAATATCCAAATGGCCCATGGTTTAAAAAAGGTTCCCCACCCCTGCTGTAAAATATAGGGGTGTTGCTGTTCAAATAACATTACACTGGCCATGTATGCTGTAAGTATACAGGGGTGCTGTGAAAATAAACGCACTATTCTGTATACTGTAATAATAAAGGGGTACTGTCCTGTGAAATGGAGAACAACAATTTGGAGGAAAAAATAGTGGAAGATCAGGAACCACTACCAGTTCCTAGTACTAGTGCTGAAGCTGCTGCTGCCACCAGTCATGACATTGATGATGCAATTCCATCAACGTCGTCTGCTAAGGCTGATGCCCAATGTTATAGAGGGCATGTAAAATCCAAGAAGCAAAAATTAATAATCAGAAAAAAAAAGAAATTATCTGACGAGAAACATAAAATTGGCAATATGCCATTTACGATATGAAGTGGCAAGGAAAGGCTAAGGCCTTGGCCTATGTTTATGACTGGTGGCTCAGCTTCTCATAAGGATGGAAGCCCTCCTTCCTCTCGAAAAATTAAAAAAATTAAGCTTGTTAAAGCACAGGAAAATACAACTGTGCGTTCAGAAATATCACAAATCCCCAAGGAGAGTCCAAGAGTGTCTGCGGTTGCGATTTCTAGGCCCAAGACTGTATGGAAAGAGGAGGCTCCTACCACCATTTGCACGCCCCCCTGCAAGTGCTGGGAAGAGCATCGCCAGTCCAGTTGCTGATATTGAGATTGAGGATGTCACTGTAGACGTACACCAGGATGAGGAGGATATAGGTGTAGCTGGCGCTGAGGAGGAAGTTGACGATGATGATTCTGATGGTGATGTGGTTTATTTGAATAAGGCACCAGTGGAGACAGTTTATGTCCGTGGGATGAGAAAGCCCATTGTCATGCCTGGGCAAAATACCATAAAAGCCACCTCTTCGGTGTGGAATTATTTCTCCACCAATCCGGACAACAGGTGTCAAGCCGTGTGTTGCCTTTGTCAATCAGTAATAAGTAGGGGTAAGGACATAAGCCATCTATGAACATCCTCCCGTATACGTCACATGCAGCGCATTCATCAGAAGTCATTGTCAAGTTCAGAAACTTTGGGTAAGAGCGTAAACAGTCCACGGACACCTAAATATCTTATTCCTCTTGTACCCAAACTCCTGCAAGCCACACCACCAACTCCCTCAACGTCAATTTCCTCCTCAGTCAGGAACATCAGTAATCATACAGGCCATGTCACTGGCATAACTGACGAGTCCTCTCCTACCTGGAATTCCTCCAGAGGATCCTTGAGTGGTACGCCTACTGCTGCTGCTGCCACTGCCGTTGTTGCTGCTGGGAGTCGATCGTCATGCCAGAGGGGAAGTCGGAAGACCACTTGTTCTACTTCAACTAAGACTGTCCAACAGTCCTTTGCGAGGAAGATGAAATATGACAGCAGTCACCCTGTTGAAAAGCGGATTACTGAGGCCATAACAACTATGCTGGTGTTAGATGTGGGTCCGGTATCCGCCATTAGTGCAGTGGGCTTTAGACAGTTGATGGACATACTGTGTCCCCGGTACCAAATCCCGTCTAGATTCCACTTCACTAGGAAAGCGATTCCCGGACTGTGCAGACAAGAAATGTGTTCTCAGTGTCCTGAAAAATGCAGTTGTACCCACTGTCCTCTTAACCACGGACATGTGGACAAGTGGATCAGGGCAATCTAAGGACTACATGACTGTGACAACACACTGCAGAGCCGGCCCTAACCATTATGATGCCCTAGGCAAGATTTTGGCTGGTGCCCCCTAGCACCACCGCTGGTTCCGCCTCTGACCTTGCACCTCTTTCCCAGCACCACCACCCCTCATCCATAGCAGTCCTTATTTTGGTGTTTGCACCCCCTATATTTTAAATAGGAACAGTTCGCACATTTGGCACACAGCCCAAAAAGGGGTGTGTTTTTGCTGGCAAGGGGCATGGCCACACAATAGTAACCCCAATTCCAATTACGCCACACAGTACTGCAACTTTATCCACATTTGATCATGCAATAGTGTCCATAATTCATATTACATCCCAAAGTAGTCTCACTTTATCTTATAAACGTTACTCCTCACAGTAGAGCCCCTTATTCACATTATATCACACTGAATTGCTCCTTATTCACATTACACCCCACCCTATTGCTCTTTATTTACATTAGCCGACACAGTAGTGCCCTTTCTATATGCAATGCCACATAGTAGAGCACCTTATACACATAATGCCACACAGTAATGTCCCTTACACATATGAGACATATTATTAATGTCCTTATAAACATAATGTGCCTTACACATTATGACAACCTTTATTAATGCCCTTTTACACATAATGTCCCTTACACATATGCTGCACATTATTAATGCCCTTATACACATAATGACACACATAGTGCCCCCTAGACATTTGCTGCACATTATTAGTGCCCCTATACACATAATGACACACATACAGTAGTACCCTGTTACACATATGCCGCACTTATTAATGCCCTTATACACATAATGACACACATAGAGCCCCTTACACATATGTTGCACATTTTTAATGCATTTTTACATAACACACGTAATGCTCCTTACACATATTCCGAACACTACTGCACAACCAACCCACTCACATGCACACAGCACTCACACTGCCACTAGCACTGTGACCTCTGCCTCTGCTTGGATACAGATGTGTCCTCATAAATCTTGCCTCAGTGCTAACGATGGGCACATGTTTTTAATGAAAATGCATTTTATTTGCATTGCTATGTGGCTAGGATGCACAAGCAGCTTCTGCTGATTAAAATGATATGCAGCATGCCTATATACTGTGTGAGACTGTGGCTGTATCTGCATATGAAATGCTACACACAGAATATAGGCATGCCACATATCATTTTAATCAGCAGAAGCTGCTGATGCCCCTAGGCATATCAAATGCCCTAGGCAATTGCCTAGTTTGCCTATGCCTATGGCCGGCTCTGACACACTGGGTAGATGTATTGCCTCCCGCAGCAACAACAGCAGTGGTACCAGTAGCAGCATCTCACAAATGCCAGCTCGTTCCTAGGCAGGCTATGCTGTGTATCACCGGTTTCCGTAAGAGGCACACTGACAACCTCTTTTGGAAACTTAGGGACATCATCGCACAATGGCTTACCCCACTTAGACTTTCCTGGGAATTTGTGATATTGGACAACGCCACCAATATTTTGCGTGCATTACATCTGGGCAAATTCCAGCATGTCCTATGTTTTGCACATACAATCAATTTTGTGGTGCAGAATTTTTTAAAAATGACAGGGGCGTGCAGGAGATGCTGTTGGTGGTCCGAAAAATTGCGGGCCACTTTCGACATTCAGTCACTGCATGCTGGAGACTGAAGCGCCAGCAAACACTAGTGAACCTGCCCTGCCATCACCTGAAGCAAAGAGGTGGTAACGAGGTGGAATTCAACACTCTATATGCTTCAGAGGATGGAGGAGCAGCAAAAGGCTATTCAAGCCTATACATCCACCTACGTTCGATATAGGCAAAGGAGGGGGAATGCACCTGACTCAAGTGAAGTGGAGAATGATTTCTGTGTTGTGCAATGTTCTCCAACCCTTTGAACTTGCCACATGTGAAGTCAGTTCAGACACTGCCAGCTTGAGTCAGATCATTCCACTCATCAGACTTTTGCAGAAGCAGCTGGATAAATTGAAGGAGGAGCTAAGACGGAGCGCTTCCGCTAAGTATGTGGGACTTGTGGATGGAGCCCTTCATTCACTTTGCCAGGATTCAAGAGTGGTCAATCTGTTGAAATCAGAGCACTACATTTTGGCCACCGTGCTCGATCCTAGGTTTAAAATCTACGTTGTATCTCTCTTTCTGGCAGACATAAGTCAGGTGGTATTTGACACTTTGGGGCAGATGTATTAAGCTTGGAGAAGTGATAAAGCAGTGATACGTGTGAGGTGATAATGCACCAGCCAATCAGCTCCTAAGTGTCATTTTTTAAACCCGTAATGATTGGCTGGTGCATTGTCACCTTCCACTTATCACTGCTTTATCACTTCTCCAGGCTTAATACATCTGACCCTTTATCCTTCTCCACCTACACAGTTACAAAAAGCAAAGTTTGTATATATGTGAGGTCCACTTAGCCCTTTGAAGATGAGGACCTGTAGTTTCACAGCTTTGCACTCATCTCTCCAGAATATCTAATCTCTGCAGCTTTAATGAAGGACACACTCTACACAGGGTTGCAACTAGGGGTTGTGGGTGTTCTAGGGGGGCACATGTCCTAGGCATCGGATTTGAGGGAGCTCTGAGATGGTTGGAGACAAAAAGTGAAAAACCTGTGATGAGTCAGAAGCATGCCGTGGTGGGAGTAGGATTCAGAGTGTAGCCAAGGTCCGGATTAAGGGGGAGACACCACAGGGGGTAAGTTCCCCAGCCCCCCTTTTAGGGGACCCCACTGGCTGGAGCTCCGCTGACCCATCTGTAGCTGATGTCTGGTGCAGTGATTGTGATTGGGCTCCTTGCCTGTGCCACTGGACAAATCAGCAGGAGGCAGGCGTAGAGGGAATGGGATCACCATGCATACTCATTTTTCTGCTGCGGGGTACACTGGGCTCCACAAGGATAGACATTGGGGTGTAGAGTAGGATCTTGATCCGAAGCACCAACAGGCTCAAAAGCTTTGACCTTCTTCCCAAGATGCATAGCGCCGCCTCCTATATCACCCCACCTCCGTGCACAGGAGCTCAGTTTGTAGTTGGTGCTTGCAGTGCAAGCATGTAACGGGAAGAGCATGCTCACAGCAGCTCTAGAAAAGCTTTTTCTGAGGAAAAAAGAAGACTACAAGGGCTTGCAGTTGAGGCACAGATTGTGCTGGATGTCAGTAGACATTGCCTGCTGCAGCTCCATCTCTCCCCCAGCGGCGCTGTACACTCCCGCGCCCTGGTTGCTAGGTACCTACAGCAGGAGGCTCCGGTTTTCTTCTGGTCAGGCACACACGATTGGGGCTCTCCGGGATCACGTGGCCGCGCTTCGGGAGGTGGTGAGTGGGTCCCGTTCGTGGGACCCGAGTTTTATCGCGATCCGGCGCGGCCGGTGGGAGGCGGGCCGCGCGCGCTGGCGGTGGACACTGTGGCAGTACAGGCGATCCCACTAGATCACCAGGGCATGGGTGCAGGTCATGTTTTCTCTCTAAACCTTTTTACAAATAGCCCGCAGTACCAGGTGGTTTTGCCAGCAGAGGGGATAAGGCTTAGACCTGGAGCCCCTCCCCTAGCCCCAGGGTGCCATTTCCAGTAAATGTTCCCGCCCTGGAGCTGCATATCTGTCTCTCCCTCGCTCCCTGTCAGTGTGTGGGCGCCATTTATCTCAGCTACACTGTTCCTTGGACTGCTTGGGCAAATCCTCCTTTGTAAAGCCACCTGGTAGTCAGTGCTGTGACTTTACAAGACACTTAAGTATTCTACATGTCATTTAGACAGTGATAGTTAAGAAAGAGTGCATTTAGTCAGGGTTCTCTGGCACAAGTACCCTGTGATATACATCCAGTTCTTACTGTGCAGTGTTACATCTATTGACTACATAGCTATATATATATATATGAGCTAGTCGAGTGCAGTATTATTGTTGGTAATAATCTCTGCATTGTATAACTGACTATATGGGTGTGTATTAGCTTCCTGGGTGACTTTCTTTCGTGTCTCTCACTCAACTTGCTATCCTTATATTCTTCTATAACCTGAGGGGGCTTGGTGCGTCAGGTTTATGATAATATAATATAGGATATTCACAAGATATACACTGATTGTATTTTTCTCTGTGATTTTAGTCACCATATGTCTCCCGTATCCCTGCTTGTGCTGACTACACTGCGCAGGGGTTTGGGCAAGGGGTAT
The DNA here is from genome assembly GCF_028390025.1 of Pseudophryne corroboree. NCBI lineage: Eukaryota > Metazoa > Chordata > Amphibia > Anura > Myobatrachidae > Pseudophryne > Pseudophryne corroboree. The sequence continues at coordinate 699,376,632 of NC_086445.1, forward strand.
TGTGCTGCTGACAATTGTACCGTGTTACCTGATATTGCAAGTTATATCATGTCTGCTTCTGAGGGTAACGGTTCTGGGGCTGGACACACTACAGGTGTTGCTGATGCCACAGATTCCTATGAGGAGAATATAGCAGCTGCGGGCTCTGGTTCTGGGGGCTCCTTGCCCCCCAGTGGAACTGTGGCAACGGGGGTCCATAATGACCCGCCGTGGACCACTTTCTCCACACTTCTGAATACACTAGTTAATAAACTAACGCCTCCTATGGGACCTCCTATGCCGGTTCAACCGTATGTGGTCCCTGCGGCTAACACGCCATTGGCAGATAATTTGTCTGCTCAAGTGAAGAAATTGAACCAGTTCATGACTACTAAAAAGTCTGACATTCGCTCGCCTAAGACCAAGGGGTCCTCTAAGCAAGCTCTAACCTCCTCACAATCCACTGCTGTCACTGACACCTCGTCTGATGAAGATGGCGCTTACACTGACCCCACAGATTCTGACACAGATACGGCTGATGGGGACGGTAGTTCACATGTGGATGTTCCTGATCTTTTGTAGGCTATTAAGATGATTCTACAGATTACGGATGAACCCGAGCCATCCGTCCCTCCTAAGAAACCAGATAGGTTCAAGCGTCAGAAGGTGGTTAAACAAGTTTTACCTTATTCTGACCACCTAGTGGAAATAAGTCAGGAATCCTGGGGAAACCCAGGAAAGAAGTTTGTGCCTCAAAAGAAGATGCTGGCTCGCTATCCCCTTGCGCCAGAGCTGTCTAAAAATTGGGAAAAGCCTCCTCCAGTGGACTCGCATGTGGCTAGGATGGTGGTTTCCTCAGTTCTACCTGTCACTACTGTCACGTCTCTAAAAGAGCCTACGGATAAACGTGTGGAGGGTTGTCTGAAAGCGATTTACACCCTCACAAGTGCTGCACAAAGGCCCACTGTTGCAGCAACATGGGCTGCAGAGGCTATTGAGGCATGGGCCCTAGAGTTGGAAACTGAAATCTCTTCTGACCATGCTAGACATTGCCTGTCATATATTGTCACAGCTTCTCACTATATTAAAGAGGCAGCTTCTGATGCTGGTATTCTAGCAGCCAAGGCCTCTACTACGTCGGTCCTGGTTTCACCAGATATTGTGGCTGAGATCCTGGTCTGAGGATCTGGACTCTAGAAAAACCGTGGAGGTACTCCCTTTCAAGGGAGATATTCTGTTTGGGGAGGACTTAAATAAGATAGTGGCTGATTTGGCTACTGCCAAAACTGCCTGTCTGCCAAGTACCGCTCCTTCTGTGTCGAAGGCTAAAAGTACTTCCTTTTGCCCCTTTCGTCCTTCAGGTAAAGCAAAATGTCAGGCGTACCACAAGTAGGCCCGCACTTCCAAACCTGGTAAGCCAAAGCCCAAAAGAGTCTGGGCTGCCTGTCAGACAGCTTCCAAGACCGATAAGCTTGCCGCATGACGGGGCGGGCCTCCCCCTGGGGGATCCCAGAATGGGGGGCCGGCTTCTAGGGTATACCCAGGAATGGTTGAAGACCACTTCAGATGCCTGGGTACGGGAAGTTGTCACTCAAAGTTACGCCATAGCCTTCAAAAACCGTTCCCCTCATCGATTTTGCCTGACAGACGTCCCTTTGGACCAGACAAAGGCAAAAACTCTACACTCGGTGGTACAGACCGTCCTGGATACAGGAGTGGTAGTACAGGTGCCTCTTGCTCAGAGGGGCCGGGGGTACTATTCTCCGCTGTTTCTAGTCCTGAAACCAAATGGGTCCTCTCGGCCCATTCTCAATCTCAAGGTATTGAACAGGTTTGTGAAAGTTTCCAAGTTCCGTATGGAAACCCTTCGCTCTATAGTTCTGGCCTTGGAACCTGGGGATTATATGGTCTCCCTGGACATACAAGATGCTTACCTGCATATTCCTATAGCAGTGTCACATCAGCAGTACTGAGGTTTGCGATTGGCAACCTCCATTACCAGTTTCGGGCGTTACCTTTTGGTTTAACTTCGGCTCCGCGAGTCTTCACCAAAGTTATGGCGGTGATGACGGTGGTAGTCCGCCGTCAAGGGATCAGGTTCCTGCCGTATCTGGATGACTTGTTGATCCTGGCAAATTCCCCAGAACTTCTCCTAAGTCATCTGGATATGACTGTCCGGTTTCTGCAAGCCCACGGGTGGCTCATCAACTGGAAGAAATCCTCCCTGGTCCCTGCTCAGAGCATGGTGCACCTGGGAGCGCTATTGGACACTCACAACCAGCGGTTGTTCTTCTCCCAGTAGAAAGTCCTGAAGCTTCAGGAAAGGATTTGTTTCTTCTTTTCTCGTCTGCAAGTGTCGATACATTCGGCGATGCAGGTGCTGGGCCTCATGGTGTCAGCATTCGACATGGTGGAGTATGCTCAATTCCATTCTAGCCCCCTCCAGAGGCTGATTCTAGCCAAGTGGGACGGCCTGCATCACCGGATCAGGTCTCACATGATCTCATTGACTCCGGAGGTCCGTCTGACGCTGCGCTGTGTTGCCATATAGACCATTACATAACAATATAATTTAGTAGGTACCAAAGTTAGAACAAATTATGTAAATTAAATAATATGATTTATTACCCAATGTGATTTCAACCAGTTAAGAGTGTGTGTATATATATTATTGTAAGGTATAACTTAAATAGGTTTGAATGTATTAGTCTTATGTTTTGAGAATTTAGTAGCATGTATTTCTGTGTGTTTTACTGCAAGATTATGGGTCATTATGTAAGAGACAGGTTTTCTCTGTGTAAGCCATATAGCCAGAATACACAATACATTGAGCATTACACAAATTCATCCCTTCCATGCCATTATTCATATCTGTATTAATCAAAGGATTAATGTCTGATCTGCGCTATACCAAGTACAATTAAATCAAAGTTTACATGATATGTAGATATATGTATACTGTATACTTGATTCACACACAGCAAATAAATAATTATAACTTGGTGGATAAAGTCAATAGGTCACCTAGCTCAGGTCTCATAATATGCAAACAGTTACTGGTATGAACAGGGTACATTGGAATTCACAATCAAAGATCTTCATACCTTTAGAAAGTATATCAACCAGCTGGCCTATTGTCCAGTTATACTGCTGCCCAGAGGCAATGATAATATAGGATCAAACCCACTATAAACAGGTCACAATCATTTATGCTAACACCCTAGGGCCTAGGCGAAATAGATCGTTTACACATCCATACAAAGGTAGATCTCTGATGGATAAAGAAATACCAAATTTTATGATCCCAAATTCCCTACATGCTCACCACCGTGGGACGGAGTTAGCAGAGAACGTTTTATTACACTTTGGAATCTGTCAAAACCTATAATTATGTACTTCATTGGAAACTGTGGGGATATACTAGTTTTGAATTGGTAGAATATAGGATAAAAGGGGCAGTCTGATAGATAGAGAGTTAGAAGGAGAGGAGGAAGGAACGAAGTCCAGAGGGAGTCAGGATCCTAAGACGGTAGCTATGAATTATGCCCTCACATATTCTTGCAAGTGTAGTATAGTATGTGTATTAATTGTTTAAGTTTGTAAAACTGTTTGTGTTTTATGTATGTACCATGGTTAAGGAAGTATAGATAAATTATAAGATTTATTATCATTGTGTTATCTTATCTTGTATTTTGTATCACCTATAATAAATGTACTAGACAAAATAGAGCTGGTATTCCAAGTCTTGAACTCATTTTCGGAATCACTAAAGTTATACATGAAATCTGCATATATTATATAAGGCTCTGCAAGTTGGGACAATTGACTTGTAGTCATAAAGTATAGTACTTATATGTTCAATGAGCCAGGATTATATATCTCTGTGAAGTATTTTTAGGCTTTGCCTGGAAATATTTCCTGGACAGTAGAGATATAGCTCCTTAAATCTGAGCCAATCACAGGTATTAAATAGGAACGTCCACGCATAACATATTGTGTGATTGGACCAGTACTAAACATCACCCCTTTTGTTATGAGCCCACCTATTTGTAAGCCTATTACAATATATTTGCAGATCTAAAATACATAAACCATTATATCAATATATGATATAATAAATATATGTTATATAAGATTCCAATAAATCAACATTGGCGACCACGGAAGGGACTTGGAATTATTCAGTATCAATTTTGACTAAATACAATATTTAGGAGCAGCGCAAGGGCTATAAGCCCGCTGGGCAAAATACAAGATCACAGTGGAATAAGTTGCAAATGACTAGAGAATTTTTTTTTTTTTTAAAGGCCTAAAGTAAGAAATTAAAAACACGGGTGTTAGAGTTTAACTTATCAGGCTAGCGAACAGATAAGGGAGGATACCACGTGCAAAATATAGGAAATATTGTTCCCAAATACTTAAAATTTGTAATTCTCAGTGATAGAATACATATAACGAAAGGGAATAAATCTGTAAAATGGCTACAATGTCAAATATAGACAGCTTTGTAGTAAAATACATCACAAAGCAAAAGTGTACAGACTTTGCTTGTGATGCCAAATTAAAAGAAAACCCATGGAGCTATGTCCAGGGTTTGTTTGATGATGAAATTAAATCATCAAAGAAAAGGAAACAGAAAGGAATAGCCATTGCAGGCTTGTATGCAGCCTGTTTGGCTATGGATGCTAAATTAAGCAGTTTAGCTAAAACCCTACAAAAATGTAGAGAAGAATCTAATTTAAAAGAAACAGAAAGCAAAGAAAAAATAGATCAGCTAAATATCCAAATTAAAACTTTAACAACACTTAATGACATGGGTAAAATCTCCCAGGATGAAGTGTTACAGAAACATAAAAATGCTCAGAGGGAATCCACAGAATGTAGGAGAGCTCTAACAGAGGTTACAACAGAGAGAGATGAGATAATAAGTGCATATAAAGTTATGCAGGGACAGCTCACAGAATGTATGAAAGGGAAAGCGATTGACCATGCCCCTTGTATGGACAGGGAGATGCAGCTTATGCAAGAGATGTCTGTTCTGAAAGGACATATTGCTGCAAACATTAGGATAGGAACTGCAGCCACTGCCCCATATCCTATCTATGCATATGAAAGAGAACAATGGGACACAAATCATGAGGACAGAGAGGACTGCTGGGGAGAGGGGAATTCTACTGAATCTACCCTCAGGGTACCCATAGCAATGGGAGAGTTTGCAGAATCAGCAGCGAATAGGGAGTGCTCTATATTAATAGGCACAGATAGTAGTGATGAAGAAGTACAGACAGAAATTGAGGCACACAGGGCTCATAAACAGCCAGCATTCCTCACTGAGAGTAGGAACACCCTATTGGGATTCAATAGTGAAGGAGAGGCCATTCACTCAAGGGCCCCTAGTGCCAATCATCCCCCACAACCCATAAAAACTAGAGATGAGCGGGTTCGGTTTCTCTGAATCCGAACCCGCCAGAACTTCATGTTTTTTTTCACGGGTCCGAGCGACTCGGATCTTCCCGCCTTGCTCGGTTAACCCGAGCGCGCCCGAACGTCATCATGACGCTGTCGGATTCTCGCGAGGCTCGGATTCTATCGCGAGACTCGGATTCTATATAAGGAGCCGCGCGTCGCCGCCATTTTCACACGTGCATTGAGATTGAAAGGGAGAGGACGTGGCTGGCGTCCTCTCCGTTTAGAATAGATTAGAGAGACACTTGATTTACTAATTTTGGGGAGCATTAGGAGTACTCAGTAGTGTACAGTGCAGAGTTTTGCTGATAGTGACCAGTGACCACCAGTTTTATTTATAATCCGTTCTCTGCCTGAAAAAAGCGATACACAGCACACAGTGACTCAGTCACATACCATATCTGTGTGCACTGCTCAGGCTCAGGCCAGTGTGCTGCATCATCTATTATCTATATATAATATTATATATATCTGTCTGACTGCTCAGCTCACACAGCTTATAATTGTGGGGGAGACTGGGGAGCACTACTGCAGTGCCAGTTATAGGTTATAGCAGGAGCCAGGAGTACATAATATATTATATAGTGAGTGACCACCAGACACACAGTGCAGTTTATTTAATATATCCGTTCTCTGCCTGAAAAAAGCGATACACACAGTGACTCAGTCAGTCACATACCATATCTGTGTGCACTGCTCAGGCTCAGGCCAGTGTGCTGCATCATCTATATATATTATATATCTGTCTGACTGCTCAGCTCACACAGCTTATAATTGTGGGGGAGACTGGGGAGCACTACTGCAGTGCCAGTTATAGGTTATAGCAGGAGCCAGGAGTACATAATATTATATTAAAATTAAACAGTGCACACTTTTGCTGCAGGAGTGCCACTGCCAGTGTGACTAGTGACCAGTGACCTGACCACCAGTATATATAATATTAGTAGTATACTATCTCTTTATCAACCAGTCTATATTAGCAGCAGACACAGTACAGTGCGGTAGTTCACGGCTGTGGCTACCTCTGTGTCGGCACTCGGCAGCCCGTCCATAATTGTATATACCACCTAACCGTGGTTTTTTTTTCTTTCTTTATACATACATACTAGTTATGAGTATACTATCTCTTTATCAACCAGTCTATATATTAGCAGCAGACACAGTACAGTGCGGTAGTTCACGGCTGTGGCTACCTCTGTGTCGGCACTCGGCAGCCCGTCCATAATTGTATATACCACCTAACCGTGGTTTTTTTTTCTTTCTTTATACATACATACTAGTTACGAGTATACTATCTCTTTATCAACCAGTCTATATATTAGCAGCAGACACAGTACAGTGCGGTAGTTCACGGCTGTGGCTACCTCTGTGTCGGCACTCAGCAGCCCGTCCATAATTGTATATACCACCTAACCGTGTTTTTTTTTTCTTTCTTTATACATACATACTAGTTACGAGTATACTATCTCTTTATCAACCAGTCTATATTAGCAGCAGACACAGTACAGTGCGGTAGTTCACGGCTGTGGCTACCTCTGTGTCGGCACTCGGCAGCCCGTCCATAATTGTATATACCACCTAACCGTGGTTTTTTTTTCTTTCTTTATACATACATACTAGTTACGAGTATACTATCTCTTTATCAACCAGTCTATATTAGCAGCAGACACAGTACAGTGCGGTAGTTCACGGCTGTGGCTACCTCTGTGTCGGCACTCGGCAGCCCGTCCATAATTGTATATACCACCTAACCGTGGTTTTTTTTTCTTTCTTTATACATACATACTAGTTACGAGTATACTATCTCTTTATCAACCAGTCTATATATTAGCAGCAGACACAGTACAGTGCGGTAGTTCACGGCTGTGGCTACCTCTGTGTCGGCACTCGGCAGCCCGTCCATAATTGTATATACCACCTAACCGTGGTTTTTTTTTCTTTCTTTATACATACATACTAGTTACGAGTATACTATCTCTTTATCAACCAGTCTATATTAGCAGCAGACACAGTACAGTGCGGTAGTTCACGGCTGTGGCTACCTCTGTGTCGGCACTCGGCAGCCCGTCCATAATTGTATATACCACCTAACCGTGGTTTTTTTTTCTTTCTTTATACATACATACTAGTTACGAGTATACTATCTCTTTATCAACCAGTCTATATATTAGCAGCAGACACAGTACAGTGCGGTAGTTCACGGCTGTGGCTACCTCTGTGTCGGCACTCGGCAGCCCGTCCATAATTGTATATACCACCTAACCGTGGTTTTTTTTTCTTTCTTTATACATACATACTAGTTACGAGTATACTATCTCTTTATCAACCAGTCTATATATTAGCAGCAGACACAGTACAGTGCGGTAGTTCACGGCTGTGGCTACCTCTGTGTCGGCACTCGGCAGCCCGTCCATAATTGTATATACCACCTAACCGTGGTTTTTTTTTCTTTCTTTATACATACATACTAGTTACGAGTATACTATCTCTTTATCAACCAGTCTATATATTAGCAGCAGACACAGTACAGTGCGGTAGTTCACGGCTGTGGCTACCTCTGTGTCGGCACTCGGCAGCCCGTCCATAATTGTATACTAGTATCCAATCCATCCATCTCCATTGTTTACCTGAGGTGCCTTTTAGTTGTGCCTATTAAAATATGGAGAACAAAAATGTTGAGGTTCCAAAATTAGGGAAAGATCAAGATCCACTTCCACCTCGTGCTGAAGCTGCTGCCACTAGTCATGGCCGAGACGATGAAATGCCAGCAACGTCGTCTGCCAAGGCCGATGCCCAATGTCATAGTACAGAGCATGTCAAATCCAAAACACCAAATATCAGAAAAAAAAGGACTCCAAAACCTAAAATAAAATTGTCGGAGGAGAAGCGTAAACTTGCCAATATGCCATTTACGACACGGAGTGGCAAGGAACGGCTGAGGCCCTGGCCTATGTTCATGGCTAGTGGTTCAGCTTCACATGAGGATGGAAGCACTCAGCCTCTCGCTAGAAAACTGAAAAGACTCAAGCTGGCAAAAGCACCGCAAAGAACTGTGCGTTCTTTGAAATCCCAAATCCACAAGGAGAGTCCAATTGTGTCGGTTGCGATGCCTGACCTTCCCAACACTGGACGTGAAGAGCATGCGCCTTCCACCATTTGCACGCCCCCTGCAAGTGCTGGAAGGAGCACCCGCAGTCCAGTTCCTGATAGTCAGATTGAAGATGTCAGTGTTGAAGTACACCAGGATGAGGAGGATATGGGTGTTGCTGGCGCTGGGGAGGAAATTGACCAGGAGGATTCTGATGGTGAGGTGGTTTGTTTAAGTCAGGCACCCGGGGAGACACCTGTTGTCCGTGGGAGGAATATGGCCGTTGACATGCCAGGTGAAAATACCAAAAAAATCAGCTCTTCGGTGTGGAGGTATTTCACCAGAAATGCGGACAACAGGTGTCAAGCCGTGTGTTCCCTTTGTCAAGCTGTAATAAGTAGGGGTAAGGACGTTAACCACCTCGGAACATCCTCCCTTATACGTCACCTGCAGCGCATTCATAATAAGTCAGTGACAAGTTCAAAAACTTTGGGTGACAGCGGAAGCAGTCCACTGACCAGTAAATCCCTTCCTCTTGTAACCAAGCTCACGCAAACCACCCCACCAACTCCCTCAGTGTCAATTTCCTCCTTCCCCAGGAATGCCAATAGTCCTGCAGGCCATGTCACTGGCAATTCTGACGAGTCCTCTCCTGCCTGGGATTCCTCCGATGCATCCTTGCGTGTAACGCCTACTGCTGCTGGCGCTGCTGTTGTTGCCGCTGGGAGTCGATGGTCATCCCAGAGGGGAAGTCGTAAGCCCACTTGTACTACTTCCAGTAAGCAATTGACTGTTCAACAGTCCTTTGCGAGGAAGATGAAATATCACAGCAGTCATCCTACTGCAAAGCGGATAACTGAGTCCTTGACAACTATGTTGGTGTTAGACGTGCGTCCGGTATCCGCCGTTAGTTCACAGGGAACTAGACAATTTATTGAGGCAGTGTGCCCCCGTTACCAAATACCATCTAGGTTCCACTTCTCTAGGCAGGCGATACCGAGAATGTACACGGACGTCAGAAAAAGACTCACCAGTGTCCTAAAAAATGCAGTTGTACCCAATGTCCACTTAACCACGGACATGTGGACAAGTGGAGCAGGGCAGGGTCAGGACTATATGACTGTGACAGCCCACTGGGTAGATGTATGGACTCCCGCCGCAAGAACAGCAGCGGCGGCACCAGTAGCAGCATCTCGCAAATGCCAACTCTTTCCTAGGCAGGCTACGCTTTGTATCACCGCTTTCCAGAATACGCACAAAGCTGAAAACCTCTTACGGCAACTGAGGAAGATCATCGCGGAATGGCTTACCCCAATTGGACTCTCCTGTGGATTTGTGGCATCGGACAACGCCAGCAATATTGTGTGTGCATTAAATATGGGCAAATTCCAGCACGTCCCATGTTTTGCACATACCTTGAATTTGGTGGTGCAGAATTTTTTAAAAAACGACAGGGGCGTGCAAGAGATGCTGTCGGTGGCCAGAAAAATTGCGGGACACTTTCGGCGTACAGGCACCACGTACAGAAGACTGGAGCACCACCAAAAACTACTGAACCTGCCCTGCCATCATCTGAAGCAAGAAGTGGTAACGAGGTGGAATTCAACCCTCTATATGCTTCAGAGGTTGGAGGAGCAGCAAAAGGCCATTCAAGCCTATACAATTGAGCACGATATAGTAGGTGGAATGCACCTGTCTCAAGTGCAGTGGAGAATGATTTCAACGTTGTGCAAGGTTCTGATGCCCTTTGAACTTGCCACACGTGAAGTCAGTTCAGACACTGCCAGCCTGAGTCAGGTCATTCCCCTCATCAGGCTTTTGCAGAAGAAGCTGGAGGCATTGAAGAAGGAGCTAAAAGGGAGCGATTCCGCTAGGCATGTGGGACTTGTGGATGCAGCCCTTAATTCGCTTAACAAGGATTCACGGGTGGTCAATCTGTTGAAATCAGAGCACTACATTTTGGCCACCGTGCTCGATCCTAGATTTAAAGCCTACCTTGGATCTCTCTTTCCGGCAGACACAGGTCTGCTGGGGTTGAAAGACCTGCTGGTGACAAAATTGTCAAGTCAAGCGGAACGCGACCTGTCAACATCTCCTCCTTCACATTCTCCCGCAACTGGGGGTGCGAGGAAAAGGCTCAGAATTCCGAGCCCACCCACTGGCGGTGATGCAGGGCAGTCTGGAGCGACTGCTGATGCTGACATCTGGTCCGGACTGAAGGACCTGACAACGATTACGGACATGTCGTCTACTGTCACTGCATATGATTCTCTCAACATTGATAGAATGGTGGAGGATTATATGAGTGACCGCATCCAAGTAGGCACGTCACACAGTCCGTACTTATACTGGCAGGAAAAAGAGGCAATTTGGAGGCCCTTGCACAAACTGGCTTTATTCTACCTAAGTTGCCCTCCCACAAGTGTGTACTCCGAAAGAGTGTTTAGTGCCGCCGCTCACCTTGTCAGCAATCGGCGTACGAGGTTACATCCAGAAAATGTGGAGAAGATGATGTTCATTAAAATGAATTATAATCAATTCCTCCGCGGAGACATTGACCAGCAGCAATTGCCTCCACAAAGTACACAGGGAGCTGAGATGGTGGATTCCAGTGGGGACGAATTGATAATCTGTGAGGAGGGGGATGTACACGGTGATATATCGGAGGGTGAAGATGAGGTGGACATCTTGCCTCTGTAGAGCCAGTTTGTGCAAGGAGAGATTAATTGCTTCTTTTTTGGGGGGGGTCCAAACCAACCCGTCATATCAGTCACAGTCGTGTGGCAGACCCTGTCACTGAAATGATGGGTTGGTTAAAGTGTGCATGTCCTGTTTTGTTTACACAACATAAGGGTGGGTGGGAGGGCCCAAGGACAATTCCATCTTGCACCTCTTTTTTCTTTTCTTTTTCTTTGCATCATGTGCTGATTGGGGAGGATTTTTTGGAAGGGACATCCTGCGTGACACTGCAGTGCCACTCCTAGATGGGCCCGGTGTTTGTGTCGGCCACTAGGGTCGCTAATCTTACTCACACAGTCAGCTACCTCATTGCGCCTCTTTTTTTCTTTGCGTCATGTGCTGTTTGGGGAGGGTTTTTTGGAAGGGACATCCTGCGTGACACTGCAGTGCCACTCCTAGATGGGCCCGGTGTTTGTGTCGGCCACTAGGGTCGCTAATCTTACTCACACAGTCAGCTACCTCATTGCGCCTCTTTTTTTCTTTGCGTCATGTGCTGTTTGGGGAGGGTTTTTTGGAAGGGACATCCTGCGTGACACTGCAGTGCCACTCCTAGATGGGCCCGGTGTTTGTGTCGGCCACTAGGGTCGCTAATCTTACTCACACAGCTACCTCATTGCGCCTCTTTTTTTCTTTGCGTCATGTGCTGTTTGGGGAGGGTTTTTTGGAAGGGACATCCTGCGTGACACTGCAGTGCCACTCCTAGATGGGCCCGGTGTTTATGTGTCGGCCACTAGGGTCGCTAATCTTACTCACACAGCTACCTCATTGCGCCTCTTTTTTTCTTTGCGTCATGTGCTGTTTGGGGAGGGTTTTTTGGAAGGGCCATCCTGCGTGACACTGCAGTGCCACTCCTAGATGGGCCCGGTGTTTGTGTCGGCCACTAGGGTCGCTAATCTTACTCACACAGCTACCTCATTGCGCCTCTTTTTTTCTTTGCGTCATGTGCTGTTTGGGGAGGGTTTTTTGGAAGGGCCATCCTGCGTGACACTGCAGTGCCACTCCTAGATGGGCCCGGTGTTTGTGTCGGCCACTAGGGTCGCTAATCTTACTCACACAGCTACCTCATTGCGCCTCTTTTTTTCTTTGCGTCATGTGCTGTTTGGGGAGGGTTTTTTGGAAGGGACATCCTGCGTGACACTGCAGTGCCACTCCTAGATGGGCCCGGTGTTTGTGTCGGCCACTAGGGTCGCTTATCTTACTCACACAGCGACCTCGGTGCAAATTTTAGGACTAAAAATAATATTGTGAGGTGTGAGGTATTCAGAATAGACTGAAAATTAGTGTAAATTATGGTTTTTGAGGTTAATAATACTTTGGGATCAAAATGACCCCCAAATTCTATGATTTAAGCTGTTTTTTAGTGTTTTTTGAAAAAAACACCCGAATCCAAAACACACCCGAATCCGACAAAAAAAATTCGGTGAGGTTTTGCCAAAACGCGGTCGAACCCAAAACACGGCCGCGGAACCGAACCCAAAACCAAAACACAAAACCCGAAAAATTTCAGGCGCTCATCTCTAATAAAAACACTTATGGGAGTGGCAGATATGATTGGAAAAATGAGTTCAGGAGAACACATCACCTCCCATGCAGCTAATGTTCAGCAGAGGTGTGAACTTCTAGGAATTAGAAATCTCACTGATCAGGTTAAGGTACTGCAATTAACAATTCCATTAGCTGCTTGGAGTGCTTTGCCAGATTTGATTAAAGAAGGTAAAGGTACATATGAAGAAACTGTAGAGGAGCTACAAAAGATAATTAACCCTTCAGTAGCAGGCACAATGGTTGCATATGAAATCAAACAGCAAAGTGAGGAGAACCCATTAATATATGCAAATAGATTGTGGGCAGCATACAGTGCAGGAAACAGCAAAAATGACAACAGTCAGAAAAACAGCAAAGATTTCAAAAACTTGTTGGTGCATAACTCGCACCCCACAATTAAAGCTAAGTGTGAACACTTGATAGATACCGTAAAGCATAGCTATGATAAAATAATGGGATTAATGCAGCGGTCCTTTCAAGCAGTACAGGCCAGTAAGCAACGTAAGATGGCAGAAAGGAATGAGAAATGTGTTATAAAGAGGGTTGCAGCATTACAGTCAGAAGGTAAACCAATGGTGGTTGAAGGGCCCCACATTCCAGGGGAGGTAAACACACCATTTAACCCACAATGGAACACAGGGTCACAAAGGAGAGGGGGAATTTTTAAAGAGAGATCCATTTTTAGAGGTGGAGGTAGAGGATACCAAGGACATTCAAATGATGGAGCTTGGAATAGACACATGGGTTACTCACAACATTTTGGGAACAGAGGAAAGGACACAGAGTTTAAACACCAGGGTCCCACTTACACAGAGCTAAGACACCAGCTACAGGCCATAAAAGAGAAGTATGAGAATTTAGAAAAAGCAAACAAAGTGCAGCAAGCTGACACACAAAAGGAGAAAAATTGACAGTCAGTGGCCCCAAGGATAGTTGCACCAATTACTTTAGATAGGTGCGGGCGCCCTCAAGTCTCGGTTCTGGTCAGGGGCCACCAGCACACAATGTTACTAGACACCGGTGCCGCCATATCAATCCTACATGATGATCAGCCACATCACTCTCCTCTGTCAGCAGGAAAAACAATACATCTCCAAAGCTTTGCAGGGAATAAGGTAGATACAGTGCTGTCAAACCCTCTCCAAATACAAATAGGAGATGTATCTGCAATTCACACATTTGCATTAGCCTCACTGCCAAGTGAAACTAATTTATTAGGGTCTGACTTTATGATCCCTAATGGGTGTATATTGGATCTGACTAACCTTTTACTTCTGCAGAGTTCTCCTAATGTAACACCTGAGGTTGTAATTATTAGAGATGAGCGCCTGAAATTTTTCGGGTTTTGTGTTTTGGTTTTGGGTTCGGTTCCGCGGCCGTGTTTTGGGTTCGAACGCGTTTTGGCAAAACCTCACCGAATTTTTTTTGTCGGATTCGGGTGTGTTTTGGATTCGGGTGTTTTTTTCAAAAAACACTAAAAAACAGCTTAAATCATAGAATTTGGGGGTCATTTTGATCCCAAAGTATTATTAACCTCAAAAACCATAATTTACACTCATTTTCAGTCTATTCTGAATACCTCACACCTCACAATATTATTTTTAGTCCTAAAATTTGCACCGAGGTCGCTGTGTGAGTAAGATAAGCGACCCTAGTGGCCGACACAAACACCGGGCCCATCTAGGAGTGGCACTGCAGTGTCACGCAGGATGTCCCTTCCAAAAAACCCTCCCCAAACAGCACATGACGCAAAGAAAAAAAGAGGCGCAATGAGGTAGCTGTGTGAGTAAGATTAGCGACCCTAGTGGCCGACACAAACACCGGGCCCATCTAGGAGTGGCACTGCAGTGTCACGCAGGATGGCTCTTCCAAAAAACCCTCCCCAAACAGCACATGACGCAAAGAAAAAAAGAGGCGCAATGAGGTAGCTGTGTGAGTAAGATTAGCGACCCTAGTGGCCGACACAAACACCGGGCCCATCTAGGAGTGGCACTGCAGTGTCACGCAGGATGTCCCTTCCAAAAAACCCTCCCCAAACAGCACATGACGCAAAGAAAAAAAGAGGCGCAATGAGGTAGCTGACTGTGTGAGTAAGATTAGCGACCCTAGTGGCCGACACAAACACCGGGCCCATTTAGGAGTGGCACTGCAGTGTCACGCAGGATGTCCCTTCCAAAAAACCCTCCCCAATCAGCACATGATGCAAAGAAAAAGAAAAGAAAAAAGAGGTGCAAGATGGAATTGTCCTTGGGCCCTCCCACCCACCCTTATGTTGTATAAACAAAACAGGACATGCACACTTTAACCAACCCATCATTTCAGTGACAGGGTCTGCCACACGACTGTGACTGATATGACGGGTTGGTTTGGACCCCCCCCAAAAAAGAAGCAATTAATCTCTCCTTGCACAAACTGGCTCTACAGAGGCAAGATGTCCACCTCATCATCACCCTCCGATATATCACCGTGTACATCCCCCTCCTCACAGATTATCAATTCGTCCCCACTGGAATCCACCATCTCAGCTCCCTGTGTACTTTGTGGAGGCAATTGCTGCTGGTCAATGTCTCCGCGGAGGAATTGATTATAATTCATTTTAATGAACATCATCTTCTCCACATTTTCTGGATGTAACCTCGTACGCCGATTGCTGACAAGGTGAGCGGCGGCACTAAACACTCTTTCGGAGTACACACTTGTGGGAGGGCAACTTAGGTAGAATAAAGCCAGTTTGTGCAAGGGCCTCCAAATTGCCTCTTTTTCCTGCCAGTATAAGTACGGACTGTGTGACGTGCCTACTTGGATGCGGTCACTCATATAATCCTCCACCATTCTATCAATGTTGAGAGAATCATATGCAGTGACAGTAGACGACATGTCCGTAATCGTTGTCAGGTCCTTCATTCCGGACCAGATGTCAGCATCAGCAGTCGCTCCAGACTGCCCTGCATCACCGCCAGCGGGTGGGCTCGGAATTCTGAGCCTTTTCCTCGCACCCCCAGTTGCGGGAGAATGTGAAGGAGGAGATGTTGACAGGTCGCGTTCCGCTTGACTTGACAATTTTGTCACCAGCAGGTCTTTCAACCCCAGCAGACTTGTGTCTGCCGGAAAGAGAGATCCAAGGTAGGCTTTAAATCTAGGATCGAGCACGGTGGCCAAAATGTAGTGCTCTGATTTCAACAGATTGACCACCCGTGAATCCTTGTTAAGCGAATTAAGGGCTCCATCCACAAGTCCCACATGCCTAGCGGAATCGCTCCGTGTTAGCTCCTCCTTCAATGTCTCCAGCTTCTTCTGCAAAAGCCTGATGAGGGGAATGACCTGACTCAGGCTGGCAGTGTCTGAACTGACTTCACGTGTGGCAAGTTCAAAGGGCATCAGAACCTTGCACAACGTTGAAATCATTCTCCACTGCGCTTGAGACAGGTGCATTCCACCTACTATATCGTGCTCAATTGTATAGGCTTGAATGGCCTTTTGCTGCTCCTCCAACCTCTGAAGCATATAGAGGGTTGAATTCCACCTCGTTACCACTTCTTGCTTCAGATGATGGCAGGGCAGGTTCAGTAGTTTTTGGTGGTGCTCCAGTCTTCTGTACGTGGTGCCTGTACGCCGAAAGTGTCCCGCAATTCTTCTGGCCACCGACAGCATCTCTTGCACGCCCCTGTCGTTTTTAAAAAAATTCTGCACCACCAAATTCAAGGTATGTGCAAAACATGGGACGTGCTGGAATTTGCCCATATTTAATGCACACACAATATTGCTGGCGTTGTCCGATGCCACAAATCCACAGGAGAGTCCAATTGGGGTAAGCCATTCCGCGATGATCTTCCTCAGTTGCCGTAAGAGGTTTTCAGCTGTGTGCGTATTCTGGAAAGCGGTGATACAAAGCGTAGCCTGCCTAGGAAAGAGTTGGCGTTTGCGAGATGCTGCTACTGGTGCCGCCGCTGCTGTTCTTGCGGCGGGAGTCCATACATCTACCCAGTGGGCTGTCACAGTCATATAGTCCTGACCCTGCCCTGCTCCACTTGTCCACATGTCCGTGGTTAAGTGGACATTGGGTACAACTGCATTTTTTAGGACACTGGTGAGTCTTTTTCTGACGTCCGTGTACATTCTCGGTATCGCCTGCCTAGAGAAGTGGAACCTAGATGGTATTTGGTAACGGGGGCACACTGCCTCAATAAATTGTCTAGTTCCCTGTGAACTAACGGCGGATACCGGACGCACGTCTAACACCAACATAGTTGTCAAGGCCTCAGTTATCCGCTTTGCAGCAGGATGACTGCTGTGATATTTCATCTTCCTCGCAAAGGACTGTTGAACAGTCAATTGCTTACTGGAAGTAGTACAAGTGGGCTTACGACTTCCCCTCTGGGATGACCATCGACTCCCAGCAGCAACAACAGCAGCGCCAGCAGCAGTAGGCGTTACACGCAAGGATGCATCGGAGGAATCCCAGGCAGGAGAGGAATCGTCAGAATTGCCAGTGACATGGCCTGCAGGACTATTGGCATTCCTGGGGAAGGAGGAAATTGACACTGAGGGAGTTGGTGGGGTGGTTTGCGTGAGCTTGGTTACAAGAGGAAGGGATTTACTGGTCAGTGGACTGCTTCCGCTGTCACCCAAAGTTTTTGAACTTGTCACTGACTTATTATGAATGCGCTGCAGGTGACGTATAAGGGAGGATGTTCCGAGGTGGTTAACGTCCTTACCCCTACTTATTACAGCTTGACAAAGGGAACACACGGCTTGACACCTGTTGTCCGCATTTCTGGTGAAATACCTCCACACCGAAGAGCTGATTTTTTTGGTATTTTCACCTGGCATGTCAACGGCCATATTCCTCCCACGGACAACAGGTGTCTCCCCGGGTGCCTGACTTAAACAAACCACCTCACCATCAGAATCCTCCTGGTCAATTTCCTCCCCAGCGCCAGCAACACCCATATCCTCCTCATCCTGGTGTACTTCAACACTGACATCTTCAATCTGACTATCAGGAACTGGACTGCGGGTGCTCCTTCCAGCACTTGCAGGGGGCGTGCAAATGGTGGAAGGCGCATGCTCTTCACGTCCAGTGTTGGGAAGGTCAGGCATCGCAACCGACACAATTGGACTCTCCTTGTGGATTTGGGATTTCGAAGAATGCACAGTTCTTTGCTGTGCTGCTTTTGCCAGCTTGAGTCTTTTCATTTTTCTAGCGAGAGGCTGAGTGCTTCCATCCTCATGTGAAGCTGAACCACTAGCCATGAACATAGGCCAGGGCCTCAGCCGTTCCTTGCCACTCCGTGTCGTAAATGGCATATTGGCAAGTTTACGCTTCTCCTCCGACAATTTTATTTTAGGTTTTGGAGTCCTTTTTTTTCTGATATTTGGTGTTTTGGATTTGACATGCTCTGTACTATGACATTGGGCATCGGCCTTGGCAGACGACGTTGCTGGCATTTCATCGTCTCGGCCATGACTAGTGGCAGCAGCTTCAGCACGAGGTGGAAGTGGATCTTGATCTTTCCCTAATTTTGGAACCTCAACATTTTTGTTCTCCATATTTTAATAGGCACAACTAAAAGGCACCTCAGGTAAACAATGGAGATGGATACTAGTATACAATTATGGACTGCCTGCCGAGTGCAGACACAGAGGTAGCCACAGCCGTGAACTGCCGTACTGTACTGTGTCTGCTGCTAATAATATAGACTGGTTGATAAAGAGATGTCGTAGTAGTATGTATGTATAAAGAAGAAAGAAAAAAAAACCACGGTTAGGTGGTATACAATTATGGACGGACTGCCTGCCGAGTGCAGACACAGAGGTAGCCACAGCCGTGAACTACCGTACTGTACTGTGTCTGCTGCTAATATAGACTGGTTGATAAAGAGATGTCTATGTAACTATGTATGTATAAAGAAGAAAGAAAAAAAAACCACGGTTAGGTGGTATACAATTATGGACGGACTGCCTGCCGAGTGCAGACACAGAGGTAGCCACAGCCGTGAACTACCGTACTGTACTGTGTCTGCTGCTAATATAGACTGGTTGATAAAGAGATGTCTATGTAACTATGTATGTATAAAGAAGAAAGAAAAAAAAACCACGGTTAGGTGGTATACAATTATGGACGGACTGCCTGCCGAGTGCAGACACAGAGGTAGCCACAGCCGTGAACTACCGTACTGTACTGTGTCTGCTGCTAATATAGACTGGTTGATAAAGAGATGTCTATGTAACTATGTATGTATAAAGAAGAAAGAAAAAAAAACCACGGTTAGGTGGTATACAATTATGGACGGACTGCCTGCCGAGTGCAGACACAGAGGTAGCCACAGCCGTGAACTACCGTACTGTACTGTGTCTGCTGCTAATATAGACTGGTTGATAAAGAGATGTCTATGTAACTATGTATGTATAAAGAAGAAAGAAAAAAAAACCACGGTTAGGTGGTATACAATTATGGACGGACTGCCTGCCGAGTGCAGACACAGAGGTAGCCACAGCCGTGAACTACCGTACTGTACTGTGTCTGCTGCTAATATAGACTGGTTGATAAAGAGATGTCGTAGTAGTATGTATGTATAAAGAAGAAAAAAAAACCACGGTTAGGTGGTATACAATTATGGACGGACTGCCTGCCGAGTGCAGACACAGAGGTAGCCACAGCCGTGAACTACCGTACTGTGTCTGCTGCGACTGGATGATAAATGATAAAAAAAATATATATATATCACTACTGCAGCCGGACAGGTATATATTATATATTATATAATGACGGACCTGCTGGACACTGTCTGTCAGCAGAATGAGTTTTATTTTTATAGAATAAAAAAAACAACAACACACAAGTGAAGTCACACGACGAGTGTTTAACTTTTTCAGGCAATCACAATATAAGTATACTACTAACTATACTGGTGGTCAGTGTGGTCAGGTCACTGGTCAGTCACACTGGCAGTGGCACTCCTGCAGCAAAAGTGTGCACTGTTTAATTTTAATATAATATTATGTACTCCTGGCTCCTGCTATAACCTATAACTGGCACTGCAGTGCTCCCCAGTCTCCCCCACAATTATAAGCTGTGTGAGCTGAGCAGTCAGACAGATATATAATATATATAGATGATGCAGCACACTGGGCTGAGCCTGAGCAGTGCACACAGATATGGTATGTGACTGAGTCACTGTGTGTATCGCTTTTTTCAGGCAGAGAACGGATATATTAAATAAACTGCACTGTCTGGTGGTCACTCACTATATAATATTATGTACTCCTGGCTCCTGCTATAACCTATAACTGGCACTGCAGTGCTCCCCAGTCTCCCCCACAATTATAAGCTGTGTGAGCTGAGCAGTCAGACAGATATATAATATATATAGATGATGCAGCACACTGGGCTGAGCCTGAGCAGTGCACACAGATATGGTATGTGACTGAGTCACTGTGTGTATCGCTTTTTTCAGGCAGAGAACGGATATATTAAATAAACTGCACTGTCTGGTGGTCACTCACTAGTAAACTCTCTGCACTCTCTACACTTCTACAGTACTCCTCCTAGTCCTAAGCTCCAGTAAATCTCTCTCTCTTATAATCTAAATGGAGAGGACGCCAGCCACGTCCTCTCCCTATCAATCTCAATGCACGTGTGAAAATGGCGGCGACGCGCGGCTCCTTATATAGAATCCGAGTCTCGCGAGAATCCGACAGCGTCATGATGACGTTCGGGCGCGCTCGGGTTAACCGAGCAAGGCGGGAGGATCCGAGTCTGCTCGGACCCGTGAAAAAAACCATGAAGTTCGGGCGGGTTCGGATTCAGAGAAACCGAACCCGCTCATCTCTAGTAATTATACCAGATTCCCATGTAATTGCTGCTGTAAAACCCAATAATGCGAAATATGATGTGCTTAAGGCTAATGTTGATCATCCTGACAAAGATTTGGTATTACCATTACTTGAACAGTTTCAGGATGTTTTTGCTAAACACAAACATGACTGTGGGAAGGTAAACAAGGTGATTGAAGTCAGTGGTCTTGACCCTCCCCCACAGAAGCAGTACAATTTCCCACAGGAGGCCATAAGCTTTATTTAAGAAACAATTGACTCTCTGTTAGAGCAGCGTGTAATCAGACCATGTGTATCCACTAACAATGCGCCAATATGGCCAGTACGGAAACCGGATGGTTCCTGGCGGCTCACAATTGACTACCGCAAACTTAATGGCCTTACGCATAGCTGCGCACCCACTGTTGCGTCAATGCCAGACATTCTAAAAATGTTAAGCCCAGAGCATAAATGGTTCACAGTTTTAGACATTTCAAATGGGTTTTGGTCTCTGCCTCTATCTGAAGAGTGTCAATACAAATTTGCCTTCACATTACTGGGAAAGCAATACACGTTTACGTGTCTTCCACAGGGCTTCCATAATTCTCCATCATTTTTCCATACTACGATGAGAGACATTTTAACAGATTTTTCTTCCCACAAGAATTTATTGCAGTATGTAGATGATCTCTTGCTAGCAACAGAGACAAAGGAAGAGCATCTTCAGCTACTGGGAGAACTCCTTGGCATCCTCAAAGACGCAGGTTTGAAGTGTAACCCATCTAAAGCTCAGATTTTACGGGAATCTGTTTCCTTCCTGGGGATCAGTGTTACGGCTGATGGGAGAACAATATCGGCAGATAAGGTAAAAACCATCCTTCGTTTACCCCTTCCTGTCAGCATACCTACACTGAGATCCTTCCTGGGGTTGGTAAATTACTCTAGGTCCTTCATTTCTGATTTTTCACAAATATCTGCACCTCTCTATTCTCTCCTCAAAAAGGATATAAAATGGGAATGGACCCCCAGTCACACAAAGGCAGTAGAAACATTAAAAAAAGCACTAGCTAGTGCTCTTGCCCTTGCAAATCCAGACCCACAGTTACCCTTTCACTTAGAGTCAGCAGCAACAGAAACAGCCATGTCTGCAGTCCTGTCACAGGAAATACATGCACAGCAAAGGCCCATAGCTTATGCATCAAAGTTACTGACACCAGTGGAATTAAAATACTCTGTGTGTGAAAAACACCTTCTTGCCACATTTTGGGCAGTAAAACAGTTCACATACATGATAGGCCTGAACCCTATCATCTTACATTCCACGCACACACCAACAAGGTTCCTCCTCACAGACAGAATCAAAGATGGGAATGTCTCTAATGCCAGGTTAGCACATTGGGCCCTTTTGTTGCAGGATCGAGATATAACAGTGAAGGCAACTAACAGTCCATCCACCTGTGCATATGGACTAATATACCAGGGACTGACACACACATGTGACTTACTCCCAGCTGACCATTCAAAACATTTGTTTAGAGCAATGCCACAGGAGGCTACAGCCCCTGAACAAACCACCCAGATCTTTACAGATGGTTCATGTTTTTATGTACATGGGTCACCCCATGCAGGTTTTGGTCTGTACATAATGCATCCCCAAACCACACCACAATCTGTTTTTCGATCTTGCAATGTAAAATCTGCACAGTACGCTGAGCTGGCAGCAGTAGCACATGCCCTTGAATTATTCCAAGACCACAAACATGAAATCGCATTGTACTCAGACTCAGCATGGGTGTGTAATAATGCCCTTACTGAATTTTTGCCCTTTTGGCAAACTCATCAGTATACCTCATCTGATGGAAGCCCTCTTAAATATGCAGACCTTCTCCAGTACATAGTTTCCCTGGCACAGAGTCTAACACATGTCCCCTGGGTCTGTAAAGTCAAAGGGCATTCAACTACATCACCACACCATGAACAGAATGAAATGTCTGACCTCTTAGCCAAACAAGGGGCACAAGAGGGGGAGCTGTGGCAGATACCGAAAGCAAGCCCAGGGCCAAAAGTGTGCCCTCTTGTATGTGCAGTGGCAAAAAGGCCAGAGATGATAAATGCACCAGACATTTCAGAGATCCAAATGCAGGACCCTGAAATTAAAGAAATCATACAAAAGTTGAGGAATGAGGAGTTGGACTTAACAGAGGGAAATACATTGGCAAAACACACACCAAATCTAACACTAACAGAGGACAAGGAAATGCTTATCCACAATGGGGAAGATACAACATGGGTAGTCCCAAAAGAGTACAGGAATGAAATGATATATCTTGTACACGACCTCCCCACAGGTGGACACCAGGGTGTAGAAAAGACACAGCAGAGACTAAAAACAATAGGTTGGTGGCCAGATATGGTAAAAGATGTACAGCAATACTGTGACAACTGTGTGGTATGTGCCCAAGTTAACCCAGCACCTAGAAAGATAAATGCTCCACTGAGAATCCAGAGAAGGGAAGGTCCCTGGAATGCTCTACAAATTGATTACATGGGCCCTCTGCCTGCCACAGCTAAAAATAACAAATACGTGTTGGTTGTGACTGACCTATTTTCAAAATGGGTAGAAATTTTTCCCTCTAAAAGTAACACAGCTCTGAGCACAGCAAAAATTCTGGTTGATCAGATATTCACACGGTGGGGCCTTCCAACATCGGTTGAATCAGACCAAGGTTCTCATTTCACAGGTAATGTGATGCAAACATGCCTGGAAATGCTGGGAATAAAACAAAGCTTCCATGTCCCTTTTCATCCTGAATCTTCTGGACAGGTGGAACGTGCCAACAGACAGATCAAAACTATGTTGAGAAAGTTTGTTGGCATAAATGGTAAGAACTGGGATAATTTGTTACCCCTAGTGGCAATGGCAATAAGGGCCACACCTTCATCAGCGACCCGATTGACCCCCTTTGAACTAATGACAGGCAGGCAAATGAGATTGCCAGAGCACCTTTGGATAGATCTACACACCCCTACTATTGATAGACTGTCAATGGATCAGTACCTTACAAAACTGCAAAAAGCACTCACAGAGGTTCATCTGTTTGCAGCACAGCAGTTAGGGAAAGCACAGAGAAAAGCAAAGGCTTATTTTGACAAAGGTGTAAGAGAAAATTGTTGGGAAGTTGGAGAAAGGGTCATGTTTCTAGAACTCCGACCCACAGACCATGGTCTGGGCAAGAAATGGAGAGGACCATTTTCAATAGTGGACAGACTGAGTCCCTCAGTATACAAATTAAGAATCAACGATGCAAAGAAAGTGCAGGACAAATGGGTACATGCCAATCAGATGAAACTGTACAAAGGAGAAGGGTCAACTGAGTAGCGCATCTCTTTCTTTCTTATAATTTTATTTTGTTTTGTTTTGGTTTTACAGAAAAATGAGAATCCCAACTTTGGTCCTGTCCTTCGTGGTGAGCCTCCAGATCCAGTGTACCAGTGAGGTCAACATTTCAATTAGAGTGGAAGCCAATCCAATTCACTGTAAAGAGGGAGAATCCATCCTCCTTCCAGTGTCAGTACAAGGCACAACAGGGAAACAGGTATCCTGGTGGGGCCCAGCAGACAAAGAAATTAAAGCCTGGGATAATGGAAACGCAGGAAACTCACCACATTACATGGGTAGAATACATGTTTTTCCAAATGGATCACTATTGCTTAGCCATGCAAACCCTACAGACACAGGAACCTGGATATATGGTTTTATCATCCCCATTCCCATGTATGGGAATCCACCCACAGTAAAGAGGACTTATGTTCCTGGGAGTATCACACTGAATGTGTCCCAGAAAAGAGACCCTACTCCCCCAAGTACCACAACAACAACAAAGGCTAAATCACTGCCATCTACTAAAACAGCTGAGTGCCCACCAACAAGTGAAGGACCCACAAGTGGCCTTACTGCCACCTCCATTCCTGGTTCCTTGATAAACAATGTACAATATATACATGTACCAGTAGTCCTAAATCTATCAAAATGGAATATGGCAGAATTTGGTTATTGTGTAAATAGTAATGTTTCTTTATTCTATGCTTCCTTACTAGTAGATATTGTTGCTTCTCACCAGAGCAGAACTCAAGACCCATACACAGGACAGGCAACCCCTAACCAAAAAGGTATTTTTAGATCCAGGAAATTACAAAGCTTAGATGGGATCATTGGATCCATCCCTGGACTGTTTGGTTCCGGGATGTCAATTTGGAATAGGGCGGATTTGGAAGTCATCCGCAGACACATAGGCAATTTTGAGCAGAAAGAGGGGCAATATGTTTTGAAGCCTGTCCTGCAGGGCATTGAGGGTCTGGCCAGTGAAGAAAAATTTACTGTTTATAACATGCATGATATAGCAAGATTGTTTTCAGAGACCCAAGCCAAGATAAACGAAATCATTGAACTGAACAATAGAGAAGCCAGACAAAATCAGGTGGGGAAAGAAATAATATGCACTGCATATGGTAATTATGTCCTCAACGCAATCACACATGTAATTAGAGACCTACAATCTGGTAGAATACCTGACATTTTAAGAGATAATGACCTGACCAATTGGTATTGCTCACAATCTGACATTGGGCATGGGGAAAATACCCCAAGAGATGGTTGCAGACCTCTGCCCATCTCCACAATTAGGAATTTAGGCACTGTGACCCCCCACCCAAATAGAGGTTCACCCCATTGTTACAACAAGCAGCAACCTTGTGCAGTCAGCGATATCCTATATGTCTCCTTTACCATTTCTCTACCTGTGTTCGACCCAAGCAAGTCTTTATTTGACAAACTGTCTACAGTTCACTCCATTGGATATTTGGAAAAGGACATTTACAAAGAACGGCTGGATCTACCAGAACTACTGGTCCGAGTCGACGACACCTGGAAAGTTCCACATACTGCTTGCTGTGCAGTCAAGGGAAACCAATACTTGTGTCGCTGCAACGTTTTCGAAATTGAGACGCCAATCTGCGGCCTAGAATCAAGTAAACCAAGTACCTTAATCACAAATATAAATTAACTTGCCACCATTCCCAGCAAAGATATGGATATGGGAGGACCTGAACACAGTGCAAAGCCAAATACATCAACCAGCTATACAGCCAGAGACATTGCTTGTCCAGTGCAGCTAACAAAATGGAGAACTCCAGCGGTGAAGGTTACATACAACATGAATGGACAGTACTGCATAGTCACAAATCACGGAGAGTTCCTGTATGGGGAAAAGTCATGTCCAGTGCCAAACCCAAATTTCTGCTTTAGCCCACATGAGTATACCACCATTGGTCAGACGGTTATCACCCCAATCCCCGTTTATGAAGAGGACATAAATATAGATAGTGAACCAGAAATCTCAAACCTTGGAGAATATATACCTGTGTTCAACATACACATAGATAGTTTAACCTTAGATTTACAGAAACTCCTGGATAGGAAAGACACACACATAGTTCAAATTAATAACATGGTTGAGAAGGCAGATGCCACACTAAATAAATTACTGCATGATGGAGATTTTGAAATAACCATGACAAACACCTGGCTGGAGATTAGTTTAAAGGGCTTGCTGATCGGTCAAACAATCTTGCTAATCATTTTAATTTCACTGATATTGTGGCTTAAGCGCCTTATAAGGCAGGAACGCAGTAAGCTAGAAAAACTGGTAGATGCAAGATATAAGCAATTATTATGTTAATGTAGGTGTGGCCATCATCATCAATTCTCACGGCCACAAGGGGGCGACTGTTGCCATATAGACCATTACATAACAATATAATTTAGTAGGTACCAAAGTTAGAACAAATTATGTAAATTAAATAATATGATTTATTACCCAATGTGATTTCAACCAGTTAAGAGTGTGTGTATATATATATTATTGTAAGGTATAACTTAAATAGGTTTGAATGTATTAGTCTTATGTTTTGAGAATTTAGTAGCATGTATTTCTGTGTGTTTTACTGCAAGATTATGGGTCATTATGTAAGAGACAGGTTTTCTCTGTGTAAGCCATATAGCCAGAATACACAATACATTGAGCATTACACAAATTCATCCCTTCCATGCCATTATTCATATCTGTATTAATCAAAGGATTAATGTCTGATCTGCGCTATACCAAGTACAATTAAATCAAAGTTTACATGATATGTAGATATATGTATACTGTATACTTGATTCACACACAGCAAATAAATAATTATAACTTGGTGGATAAAGTCAATAGGTCACCTAGCTCAGGTCTCATAATATGCAAACAGTTACTGGTATGAACAGGGTACATTGGAATTCACAATCAAAGATCTTCATACCTTTAGAAAGTATATCAACCAGCTGGCCTATTGTCCAGTTATACTGCTGCCCAGAGGCAATGATAATATAGGATCAAACCCACTATAAACAGGTCACAATCATTTATGCTAACACCCTAGGGCCTAGGCGAAATAGATCGTTTACACATCCATACAAAGGTAGATCTCTGATGGATAAAGAAATACCAAATTTTATGATCCCAAATTCCCTACATGCTCACCACCGTGGGACGGAGTTAGCAGAGAACGTTTTATTACACTTTGGAATCTGTCAAAACCTATAATTATGTACTTCATTGGAAACTGTGGGGATATACTAGTTTTGAATTGGTAGAATATAGGATAAAAGGGGCAGTCTGATAGATAGAGAGTTAGAAGGAGAGGAGGAAGGAACGAAGTCCAGAGGGAGTCAGGATCCTAAGACGGTAGCTATGAATTATGCCCTCACATATTCTTGCAAGTGTATAGTATGTGTATTAATTGTTTAAGTTTGTAAAACTGTTTGTGTTTTATGTATGTACCATGGTTAAGGAAGTATAGATAAATTATAAGATTTATTATCATTGTGTTATCTTATCTTGTATTTTGTATCACCTATAATAAATGTACTAGACAAAATAGAGCTGGTATTCCAAGTCTTGAACTCATTTTCGGAATCACTAAAGTTATACATGAAATCTGCATATATTATATAAGGCTCTGCAAGTTGGGACAATTGACTTGTAGTCATAAAGTATAGTACTTATATGTTCAATGAGCCAGGATTATATATCTCTGTAAAGTATATTTAGGCTTTGCCTGGAAATATTTCCTGGACAGTAGAGATATAGCTCCTTAAATCTGAGCCAATCACAGGTATTAAATAGGAACGTCCACGCATAACATATTGTGTGATTGGACCAGTACTAAACATCACCCCTTTTGTTATGAGCCCACCTATTTGTAAGCTTATTACAATATATTTGCAGATCTAAAATACATAAACCATTATATCAATATATGATATAATAAATATATGTTATATAAGATTCCAATAAATCAACAGCTGGTGGCACCAGGACCAATGCTTGTGAAGGGGCCGTCCCTTCTGGATATCCGACTGGGTCCTGTTGACAACAGATGCCAGTCTAAGAGGTTGGGGCGTGGTGCTGGAGCAACATTCCCTTCAGGGCTGGTGGACCAATGAGGAATCTCTTCTCTCGATCAACATTCTGGAATTGCGGGCGGTCTTCAATTCGTTGAACCTGGCCCAGCATTTAATTCAGAACCGTCCTGTTCAAGTACAGTCGGACAACGCCACCACAGTGGCTTACACAAATCATCAAGGCGGCACTTGAAGCCGTTTGGCACTGAAGGAAGTCTCACAGGTTCTGCATTGGACGGAACGCCATCTACCAGCCATATCGGCAATATTCATTCTGGGAGCCCTGAATTGGGAAGCGGACTTTCTCAGTCGTCAGGACGTACACGCCGGAGAGTGGGGCCTCCATCCAGAAGTGTTTCAACTCCTAGTGGAAAAGTGGGGCCTTCCAGACGTAGATCTGATGGCGTCTCGACACAATCACAAGGTTCCGGTCTTCGGAGCAAGGACAAGGGATCCTCAAGCAGCATTCCAGGATGCGCTGGCGGTGCTGTGGAGGTTTCGGCTGCCGTACGTGTTCCCTCCGGTGTCACTCCTGCCCAGGGTAATTCGGAAGATAAAGCAAGAAAGAGGAATTCTGCTTCTCATAGCTCCAGCGTGGCCCAGACGGCACTGGTTCTCAGACCTGCAGGGCCTATCGTCAGAGCGTCCAATTCTACTTCCACAACGCCCAGACCTCCTCGTTCGGGGCCCCTGTGTCTACCAGGACCTAGCCCGGCTGTCTTTGACGGCGTGGCTCTTGAAGCTTCCGTCTTGAGGGCTAAAGGGTTTTCTGAGGCGGTCAGTCAAACTATGTTGCGGGCTCGGAAACCGGCTTCTGCTCGGATTTACCATGGGTCTGGCATTCTTACTTTATTTGGTGCGCATCTAACAATTATGACGCTTACAAGTTTAGTACAGCCAAGTTGTTGGCTTTTCTTCAGCAGGGCCTGGACTTAGGCCTGCGTCTGGCCTCCCTCAAGGTTCAAATATCTGCCTTGTCGGTGTGGTTTCAGAGAAAGATTGCGACCTTATCTGATCTGCATACCTTTACTCAGGGTGTGTTGCGTATCCAACCTCCCTATGTCCCGCCTGTGGCTCCTTGGGACTTGTCGGTGGTTTTGGAGGCATTACAAGAGTCTCCGTTTGAACCTCTTGGTTCAGCTAATCTTAAGTGGCTTTCCCTTAAGGTGGTGCTTCTGCTGGCTATTGCTTCAGCTAGAAGAGTGTCGGATTTGGGTGCCTTGTCTTGTAGTTCCCCATATCTGATATTTCACCGTGAGTGGGCGGTTCTTAGGACTCGTCCCGGTTATTTGCCTAAGGTGGTTTCTTCGTTCCACCTTAATCAGGAGATTGTGGTACTGCCTTTGTCTCTCCTGATCTGTCTCCCAAAGAGCGGTCTTTGGATGTGGTACGGGCTCTCCGTATCTATGTGAAGAGAACTGCTTCTGTTCGGAAATCTGATTCTCTCTTTTATACTGTTTGGGTTTCACAAACGGGGCTGACCTGCTCACAAGCAGACTTTGGCCAGATGGATTAGAATGGTGATTGCACATGCTTATGTGAGGGCTGGTCTGTCAGCTCCTGCTCGCATTACGGCCCATTCTACTCGGTCTGTTGGACCTTCTTGGGCGGCCCGTCGTGGTGCGACCCTTGAACAATTGTGCAAGGCGGCAACGTGGTCCTCGGAACACGTTTATAAGGTTCTATGCCTTCGATACTGCCACTTCCCAGGATGCTTCCTTTGGACGCTGGGTTCTTGTGTCCGCTACAGTGCGTCCCCTCCCATAAGGATCTGCTTTAGGACATCCCTAATGTCTATCCTTGTGGAACCCAGTGTACCCTGCAGCAGAAAACGAGATTTATGGTAAGAACTTACCTTTGTTAAATCTCTTTCTGCGAGGTACACTGAGCTCCACAAGGCGCCCACCCTCACGCACTTAGCTTCTTTGGGTTGGTGTGGCTATAGCCGCTGACACTTTCCTGTCGGGAGAGTGTGGTGTTTGTGGCAACTTGCAGTTGTCGTCTCTTTTACTTGTTACTGCATTGGGCTGGTTAACAAAACTGAGCTCCTGTGCACGGAGGTGGGGTGATATAGGAGGCAGCGCTATGCATCTTGGGAAGACGGTCAAAGCTTTTGAGCCTTTTGGTGCTTCGGATCAAGATCCTACTCTACACCCCAATGTCTGCCCTTGTGGAGCCCAGTGTACCTCACAGAAAGAGATTTAACAAAGGTAAGTTCTTACCATAAATCTCGTTTTTCCCCCCTATCTGTCCTGGGCCGCCATCAAAGGGGCACCAAAGGGTTATCAGTCCTGCACACGGACTGAAAGGGGGCCGGGTGGCAGCAGCATTGATCGAGACCACCGGCAGACAACTATGGGTGGAGAGACAGATGCTGAGTCGGCAGTAGCAGTTTTTTAATTCAGTGCCAATCGGAGTTCACGAACCGACAGTCAATTAGGGTGTGTGTATGTGGATGGGGGCTAAGGGGAGTGAGTGTGTTTGTCTCTATGGGGCAGTGTGTGTGTGTGTCTGTGGCTACGGGGCAGTGTGTGTGTGTGTGTGTGTGTGAGTGTGTTTCTGTGGGACAGTGTCTGTGGGCTATGGGGCAGTGGGGGTAATTCAGAGTTGATCGCAGCAGCAAATTTGTTAGCAGTTGGGCAAAACTACGGCCCTCATTCCGAGTTGTACGCTCGCTAGCTGCTTTTAGCAGCATTGCACATGCTAGGCCGCCACCCTCTGGGAGTGTATCTTCGCTTAGCAGAATTGCGAACGAAGGATTAGCAGAATTGCTACTAAATATTTTCTTGCAGTTTCTGAGTAGCTCCAGACCTACTCCTAGATTGCGATCAGCTCAGTCCGTTTAGTTCCTGGTTTGACGTCACAAACATGCCCTGCATTCGGTCAGCCACTCCCCCGTTTCTCCAGACACGCCTGCCTTTTTTAGCACACTCCCGGAAAACGCTCAGTTACCTCCCAGAAACACCCCTTTCCTGTCAATCATTCTCCGATCAGCAGTGCGACTGAAAATCGTCGCTCGAACACCACCAAATCTACTAAGTTTTGTGTTAAATAACGTAGCGCGTGCGCTCTGCGTACCATGCGCATGCGCAGTTAGCAACAAATCGCAGCATAGCGAAAATCAACAACGAGCGAACAACTCGGAATGACCCCCTATGTGCACTACAGGAGAGAGTTAGATTTGGCTGGGTTATTTTGTTTCTGGTAAATACTGGCTGCTTTATTTTTACACTGCAATTTAGATATCAGTTTGAACATACCCCACCCAAATCTAACTCTCTCTGCACATGTTATATCTGCCCCCCCCCCCCCTGCAGTGCACATGGGCCCTCATTCCGAGTTGTTCGCTCGCAAGCTGCTTTAAGCAGCTTTGCACACGCTAAGCCGCCGCCTACTGGGAGTGTATCTTAGCATATTAAAATTGCGAACGAAAGATTAGCAGAATTGCGAATAGACACTTCTTAGCAGTTTCTGAGTAGCTCCACACTTACTCGGCAACTGCGATCAGTTCAGTCAGTTTCGTTCCTGGTTTGACGTCACAAACACACCCAGCGTTCGCCGAGACACTCCCCCGTTTCTTCAGACACTCCCGCGTTTTTCCCAGAAACGGCAGCGTTTTTTCGCACACACCCATAAAATGGCCAGTTTCCGCCCAGAAACACCCACTTCCTGTCAATCACATTACGATCACCAGAACGAAGAAAAAACCTCGTAATGCCGTGAGTAAAATTCCTAACTGCCTAGCAAATTTACTTGGCGCAGTCGCAGTGTGAACATTGCGCATGCGCAATTAGCGGAAAATCGCTGCGATGCGAAGAAAATTACTGAGTGAACAACTCGGAATGACCACCATGGGTTTGCCCAACTGCTAACAAATTTGCTGCTGCGATCAACTCTGAATTAGGCCGTGTGTGTGTGTGTGTGAGAGCTATGGGGCAGTGTGTGTATGTGTGGCTACGGGGCAGCGTGTAAGTGATTGTGTGTCTATGGGGCAGTGTGTGTGTGGTGGTGGGAAGCCCTGCCTATTTTTACCATCATGGATTCCACAATTTCTGGTGGCAGCCCTGTGTGCACGTGACGTCTTGTGATGAAGAACATTGTGTGAGGAGCCTGCCACTGCCTTAAGGAGGAGCATGGAGACTGGAGAAGATTCAGGTGGTGGTGAGAGGAGGGCGAACATAAACACAGGCTGCTGCAGCAGAGAGATAGGAGGGAGAGACACAGGATGCTGCAGTGAAACAGAAAGGGAAGCGACGACACAGACTGTTGTAGAGACACCACGAGGGAAATGGCGGGACAGGCTGCTGCAGGGACCAGGGGCAAACGCTGGATTTCGCAAGAGCGGTTTTCATGGGTGGGTGTGTATGCATATATCCATGTATGTGTACTTCAACTTTTCTTTCACTCATGGTTAGTGGTTGGGTCAAACAACTGTGTTTACTCTTTTTCTCTTACGTCCTAGACGATGCTGGGGACTCCGTAAGGACCATGGGTATAGACGGGCTCCGCAGGAGACATGAGCACTATAAAGAACTTTAGATGGGTGTGCACTGGCTCCTCCCTCTATGCCCCTCCTCCAGATCTCAGTTAGATACTGTGCCCAGAGGAGACTGGGTGCACTACAGGGAGCTCTCCTGAGTTTCTCTGAAAAATAATTTTGTTAGGTTTTTTATTTTCAGGGAGCACTGCTGGCAACAGGCTCCCTGCATCATGGGACTGAGGAGAGAGAAGCAGACCTACTTAAATGATAGGCTCTGCTTCTTAGGCTACTGGACACCATTAGCTCCAGAGAGTCGGAACGCAGGTCGTCCTGGAGCTGCGCCGCCGTCCTCCTCACAGAGCCGGAAGATAGAAGCCGGGTGAGTATAAGAAGAAAGAAGACTTCAAAGGCGGCCACGCAGCGTTACCGCTGCGCGTTACCTCAGAGAAGATCTGAAGTCATTGCTCCCACACACAACATACACAGCGGGCACTGAAGGGTGCAGGGCGCAGGGGGGGCACCCTGGGCAGCAATTATAAACCTCTAGGGACTGGCTAATATATATATATATATATAGAGAGGCTGCGGAGGCAGTATAATATATAATCCCCCACCAGTATAGAAAATTTGAGCAGGACCGAAGCCCGCCGCTGAGGTGGCGGAGCTTGATCCTCCAGCACTAATCAGCGCCATTTTCTCCACAGCACACTGCAGAGAATCTGGCTCCCCGGACTCTCCCCTGCTGAACACGGTGACAGAGGGCAAAAAAGAGGGGGGGGGGCACTTTTTATTGGCGCAGTGAGTGTATATTTATATAGTTATATAAAAGCGCTGTTTTGTCTGGGAATTTGGTTTCCAGTGTCAGTTGGCGCTGGGTGTGTGCTGGCATACTCTCTCTCTGTCTCTCCAAGGGGCCTTATTGGGGAACTGTCTCCATATAGATATATCCCTGAGTGTGTGGGGGTGTCGGTACGCGTGTGTCGGCATGTTCTAAGGAGGAGGTGGAGCAGATGATTGTGGTGTCTCCGTCGGCAACGCCGACACCTGATTGGTTGGATATGCTGAATGTTTTAAATGCAAATGTGTCTTTATTACATCAGAGGTTGGACAAAGCAGAGTCCAGGGATAGAACAGGGAGTCAATCTATGGCTTTGGCTGTGTCACAGGGCCCTTCAGGGTCTCAAAAACGTCCCCTGTCCCAAGTAGCAGACACTGATACCGACACGGATTCTGATTCCAGTGTCAACTACAGGGCCATAACTAGGTGTGTGCCATTGGTGCCTTGCCCACAGCGCATATTCACTGTGGGCGCACCATCTGGCAGCACCACCTGAACGGCCGACCACTCTCTCTCTCTCCCCAATCCTGCCTCCCGCCGCTGATGCGCTTGTACGTAGTGGTGTGCGCTAAGCTCTTCTGTTGCTGAGCGCACCCACCATACAAGCAGAGGCAGCGTGAGCAGGGTGACAGATGCGCCGATCACATTGTCAGCAACTCTGGACCGTAGCTGATATCTGCAGTGCACGGGCCACCAAGCTATTTGCTTGCTGTGCAGTCAGTGAAGACGCTTGGCCCCGCCCCCTCTGTATGCCTCTCCTCCTGTGCCTGCTTTCTGAGAGCCGCGCTGCCAGCCATGCTAGTTCAGCCGCGAATGAGCACCTGACAGCACCACGGCATTCCTGGCCCCGCTCTTATTATTGTATGGCATAAACGGATACCATTGGATATTACACCTTTGGATGTGATGCTAGTTAAATGTTATTATAAGTGAGGGCACCAGGCAACAAAGTATTTATATATATATATATATACTTTGTTACCTGGTGCCCTCACTTATAATAACATTTAACTAGCATCACATCCAAAGGTGTAATATCCAATGGTATCCGTTTATGCCATACAATAATAATATATATATATATATATATATATATATATATATATATATTAATTCGGGAACAGGTTAAACCCAGATTACTCATGGGGCTGGGCAGCTCATAGCCGTATGCTCTGCCACAACATGATGGTGCAAATCGGGGGTATATGGGAGGGGCAGAGCTAATGATAGTACCCAACCCTATTTTTACTATGTATTACGGGGATATCAGTCTATTCATGGAGGTTTCAGGGTTTTTTAGATATTCAAACTTCCCCTCCTACGTGTGCTAGTGCCAGCCTACTCCTCCTGTCCCCTGGCTCCCGCCTCCCCTCCAACTTTAATACCCAGCACCCAGGAGCATCTCTAGAGAGGAGGGGATCCGTGTGCAGACTCCGTGTGTGGGCCGCCACCTCTCCCATAGCTGTCGCGCCGCTGCTAGCAGTCTCAGCGCTCTAGACTCTGGCACAGTGCCAGAATCTACAGTGCATGCGCAGGACTACGAAAAATGTCCGCCCGCCATTTTTCCGGAGTCCTGCGCATGCGCTGTAGACTCTGGCACTGTGCCAGAGTCTCTAGTGGTCAGTGCGCTAGCAGCGGCGGTGACGGCTATGGGAGAGGAGGGGGCCCACACACAGTCACCGATGGACGCCGGAAAGGTAAGTATAGGAGAAATGGGTGCAGTGTGTGCGGTGTGGGCCCCCTCTGGACTCAGGGGCCTGTGT
This sequence comes from Pseudophryne corroboree, assembly GCF_028390025.1. Classification (NCBI taxonomy): domain Eukaryota; kingdom Metazoa; phylum Chordata; class Amphibia; order Anura; family Myobatrachidae; genus Pseudophryne; species Pseudophryne corroboree. The sequence continues at coordinate 699,411,843 of NC_086445.1, forward strand.
GCACCGCACACACTACACCCATTATAGAAACGCCACTGCCAGCACCCCTGCTCCTTCTCTTGTACCAGCCAGTGGCGTAACTACTGCCCCCGCAGTCCTCGCGGTGGCTTGGGGGCGAGGGGCTGCGGGGGCGCCACTGATTTACAGCAGACTGACATGCGGACGAGCGTCCGCATGTCAGTCTGCAGTCTCCTTCCCTCCGCCGCTTGTTGGAGGGACACGGAGGGCACACAGGGCGCCTCCCTGTGTCCCTCCTTCTGCATCATCTCCGGCGGCCGCGGGTCTAATAGGGGGAAGTGCCGTCCGTGAGCTCTAATTGGCTCACGAACCAGCACTTCCCCCTATTAGACCCGCGGCCGCCGGAGATGATGCAGCAGGAGGGACACAGGAGAGACGAGCTGTGCCCTCTGTGTCCCTCCAAAAAGCGGGGGGGGGGGGGGGGGGAAATATCTGGCACTGGGGGCATATATGGCACGGGGGGGGGGGGGAGGGAGGAATATCTGGCACTGGGGCATTTCTGGCACTGGGGGGCATTTCTGGCACTGGGGGCATATCTGGCACTGGGGGGGGGATATCTGGCACTGGGGCATATATGGCACTGGGGGGGAATATCTGGCACTGGGGGCATATATGGCACTGGGGGGAATATCTGGCACTGGGGGGAATATCTGGCACTGGGGAATATATGGCACTGGGGGGAAATATCTGGCACTGGGGGCATATATGGCACTGGGGGGGAATATCTGGCACTGGGGGCATATATGGCACTGGGGGGGATATCTGGCACTGGGGGCATATATGGCACGGGGGGAATATCTGGCACTGGGGGGGAATATATAACACTGGGGGCATATATGGCACGGGGGGAATATCTGGCACTGGGGGCATATATGGCACTTGGGGCATATTTGGCACTGGGGGGGAATATATGGCACTGGGGGCATATCTGGCACTGGGGGCATATCTGGCACTGGGGGGGAATATCTGGCACTGGGGGCATATGTGGCACTGGGGGGGGTATATGTGTACCTGGCACATGGGGACGACGACTATATTTGGCACTGGGGCATGTAAGTATCTGGCACCGTGGGGGAATATCTGGCACTGGGGACATATGTGGCACTGGGAGCACAGCCCTAGCAACAAGTACTACCTCCTAGCAACGAGCATGACACCCAGTGCATGAAACACCTGGCAACGAGCATGACACCCAGTGCATGAAACACCTGGCAACGAGCATGACACCCAGTGCATGAAACCCCTGGCAACGAGCATGACACCCTGAGCATGAAAACCCCTGGCACCGTGCATGGAACCAAGAGCATGAAACCCCTGGCAACGAGCACGACACCCAGTGCATGAAACCCCTGACAACGAGCAGGTAATTGAAAAGTAATTAGAAGCCTTACTGTAGGACTTAATGTGTAATGGGCATTACGGTGTGTGGCATAATGTATCACGGACATTGCGGTGTGTGTCATAATGTGTCACAGGCATTACGGTGTATGGTATACTATATCGCGGGCATTGTGATATGTGGTATAATGTCTCAGGGTCATTGCAGTGTGTGGCATAATGTATCACGGACATTGCGGTGTGTGTCATAATGTGTCAGGCATTACGGTGTGTGGTATACTATATCACGGGCATTGTGGTATGTGGTATAATGTCTCAGGGTCATTGCAGTGTGGCATAATACATAACGGGCATTGCGATGTGTGGCATAGGGTATAACGGGCAGGGCATTGCGGTATGTGTCACAGGCATTACGGTGTATGGTATACTATATCACGGGCATTGTGGTATAATGTCTCAAGGTCATTGCAGTGTGTGGCATAATGTGTCACAGGCATTGTATGTGCTATAATGTATCGGGCATTGCAGTGTGTGGCATAATGTATCACGGACATTGCGGTGTGTGTCATAATGTGTCACAGACATTGTATGTGCTATAATGTATCAGGGGCATTGCAGTGTGTAGCATAATGTATAATGGGCATTGCGATTCCTGTCATAATGTGTCACAGGCATTACGGTGTGTGGCATAATGTGTCACAGACATTACGGTGTGTGGCATAATGTGTCGGGGGCATTACAGTGTGTGCATATTGTGTCGTGCATTATTGTGTGCGGCATAATGTCTAAGGGCCATTGCAGTATGTGGCATAATGTATACTGGGCATTACTATAAGGAGGAAAAATTACAAATAATGTAAGGGGCATGAATCAGGATTATTTTTCTTTCCTGTGGTGGCCAACGTATGGGCGTGCAGGTTGCAAAACTGGGGTATAAGGTAGTCTTTTCCTGCAATGCCACGCCCCTTTATGTGAAACCACGCCTACTCCAACAAAACCACGCCCCTTTTTTTTGGCGCGCGCGCCTTTGCCACGCGCATATTTATCCCTTTCTTGCTCCCAATTATGGAGCCTGAAGGGGGGGGGGGGGGCACCGAAGAATTTTTTGGCTTGGGGGAGAAAAATTTCTAGTTACGCCACTGGTACCAGCCTACTACTATTGTCCCCTGTCTCCTACCTTCTCCTGTCACTGGCTCTCCTATAATACCCAGCACCCTTCCTCCTGTCCCAGCATCCTCCTCCTCTGTCACCAGCTCCACGTTCTGCACATCAAAAAGACAAGGAGCCATTATGAATTGCAGGCAGAGCACAGCGGCCCACAGCCAGCTCATACAGAATAAGATAAAGGTAAGATAAAAAATTATTTTGGTATATTTTAAAATGTATTTGGGTGCCTATTTATCCAGAAGAGTAGCCATAAAAGGGGGCTCTGTCTGGCGTAATATGTAAAAGGGGGCTCTACCTGCCGTAATGTGGACAAGGATGCTCTGTCTTGCATAATGTGTATCAGGGGCTTTAACTGATGTAATATGTATAAGTGGCACTACTGTGCGGCGTAATTCGAATAATGGAGACTACTGTGCAGCGTAATAGGAATTGGTATTATTTTGTGATCACGCGCCTTCCCCATGAAGCCATGACCCTATACTTTGGTTGCGCACTGACACTATGTAAATATGGTCGGGGGGGGGGGGGCGCCGATGCTGTTTCTTGCACACAGCACTAAAATGTCTAGTTACGGCACTGACTACGATGATGCGAGGTTACACCCAAGGGTGGCCAAAAGTATTTATTATATGATTATTGCAATAAAGGATGTTTTACATATCACTGATGACCCCTCTGTCCCTGACACGAGGGTCTGCATGTTTAAGGAAAAGAAACCTGAGGTAACCTTTCCCCCATCTCATGAGCTGAACGCGTTATTTGAAAAGGCTTGGGAAACTCCAGACAAAAAACTGCAGATTCCCAAAAGAATTCTTATGGCGTATCCTTTCCCTGCGCAGGACAGGTTATGGTGGGGATCCTCACCCAGGGTGGACAAGGCGTTAACACGCTTGTCCAAAAAGGTGGCGCTACCGTCTCCAGACACGGCAGCCCTCAAGGATCCTGCTGATCGCAGACAGGAAACTACCTTAAATCTATTTATACACATACGGGGGCCTTGCTCAGGCCAGCAATAGCGTCGGCTTGGGTTTGTAACGCTGTTGCGGCTTGGACGGATACTTTGTCAGCTGACATTGATACCCTGGGTAGGGATACCATTTTATTGACCTTAGGTCACATTAAAGATGCAGTCTTATATATGAGAGACGCTCAGAGAGACGTTGGTCTGCTAGGTTCGAGAGCCAACGCCATGGCGATTTCTGCTAGGCGAGCCCTGTGGACCCGCCAATGGACGGGTGATGCTGACTCAAAGAAGCATATGGAAGTTTTACCTTACAAAGGTGAGGATTTATTTGGGGAAGGTCTCGCGGACCTGGGCCCTCATTCCGAGTTGTTCGCTCGCAAGTGAATTTTAGCAGATTTGCTCATGTTAAGCCGCCGCCTACTGGAAATGAGTGAATCTTAGCATCTTAAAATTGCGAACGATGTATTCGCAATTTTGCGATTACACACCTCGTAGCAGTTTCTGAGTAGCTCCAGACTTACTCGGCATCTGCAATCATTTCACTGCTTGTCGTTCCTGGTTTGACGTCACAAACACACCCAGCGTTCGGTCAGACACTCCTCCGTTTCTCCGGCCACTCCTGCGTTTTTTCCGGAAACGGTAGCGTTTTTTCCCACACGCCCATAAAACGGCCTGTTTCCGCCCAGTAACACCCATTTCCTGTCAATCACATTACGATCGCCAGAACGATGAAAATGCCGTGAGTAAAATTCCTAACTGCATAGCAAATTTACTTGGCGCAGTCGCAGTGCGGACATTGCGCATGCGCATTAAGCGGAAAATCGCTGCGATGCGAAGATTTTTACCGAGTGAACAACTCGGAATGAGGGCCCTGGTTTCCACAGCTACCGCGGGCAAATCTACTTTTTTACCTTATGTTTCCCCACAGCAAAAGAAAACGCCGCAATATCAGATGCAGTCCTTTCGGTCGCATAAGTCCAGAAGAGGTCGGGGCTCTTCCTTCCTCGCCAGAGGTAAGGGAAGAGGGAAAAAGCTGCCTGCTACGGCTAGTTCCCAGTAGCAGAAGTCCTCCCCAGCTTCTACTAAATCCACTGCATGACGCTGGGGCTCCACTGAGGGAGTCTGCGCCGGTGGGGGCACGTCTTCGACTCTTCAGCCACGTTTGGGTTCGGTCAGACGTAGATCCTTGGGCAATGGAAAGTGTATCCCAAGGCTACAAGCTAGAATTCGAAGACATGCCACCTCGCCGGTTTTTCAAATCAGCTCTACCAACTTTTCCCCCAGAGAGGGAGATAGTTTTAGCTGCAATTCAAAAACTGTGTCAACAACAAGTGGTTGTCGAGGTTCCCCTAGTTCAACAGACGAAGGGGTACTATTCAACCCTATTTGTGGTCCCGAAACCGGATGGCTCGGTCAGACCCATTCTAAATTTAAAATCCCTAAACCTGTACTTGAAAAGGTTCAAATTCAAGATGGAATCGCTCTGGGCAGTTATCTCCAGCCTGGAGGGGGGGAAATTTATGGTGTCACTGGACATAAAGGACACATACCTTCATGTCCCCATATATCCCCCTCATCAGGCATACCTGAGATTCGCTGTACAGGACTGTCATTACCAGTTTCAGACGCTGCCGTTTGGGCTTTCCACGGCCCCGAGGATTTTCACCAAGGTAATGGTGGAAATGATGGTGCTCCTGCGCTGGCAGGGAGTCACAATTATCCCGTACTTGGATGATCTCCTGATAAAGGCGAGATCGAGAGATCAGTTGCTGAAAAGCGTGGCGCTCTCCCTGAGAGTGCTGCAGCAACATGGCTGGATTCTGAATCTACCAAAGTCACAGTTGGTACCAACAACTCGGCTATCTTTCTTAGGCATGATTCTGGACACGGAACAAAAGAGGGTTTTTCTCCCGATGGAAAAAGCCCAGGAACTCCAGAACATGGTCAGAGACCTGTTAAAACCGAAAAGAGTGTCAGTCCATCAATGCACTCGAGTACTGGGAAAAATGGTGGCGACCTACGAGGCCATCCCCTTCGGCAGGTTTCATGCGAGGACGTTTCAGTGGGACCTTCTGGACAAGTGGTCCGGGTCCCATCTTCAAATTCATCAGAAAATAAGCCTGTCCCCCAGGGCCAGGGTGTCTCTCCTGTGGTGGCTTCAGAGTGCTCACCTTCTAGAGAGTCGCAGGTTCGTCATTCAAGACTGGGTTCTGGTAACCACGGACGCGAGCCTCCGAGGATGGGGAGCAGTCACACAAGGAAGAAACTTTCAGGGCATATGGTCAAGCCAGGAGGCTTGTCTACACATCAACGTACTGAAATTGAGGGCCATATACAACGGCCTACGTCAAGCGGAGAATCTTCTTCGCGACCTACCGGTTCTGATTCAATCAGACAACGTCACAGCCGTGGCTCATGTAAACCGCCAAGGCGGAACAAGGAGCAGAGTGGCAATGGCGGAAGCCACCAGGATTCTGCGCTGGGCGGAAAATCACATAAGCGCTTTGGCAGCAGTCTTCATTCTGGGAGTGGACAACTGGGAAGCAGACTTCCTCAGCAGACATGGGCCAATATTTACTAAAAAATCGAGTTTGTCCGATTTTTTTTTTTTTCCAAAGTCCCAATCCGGGAATTTACTAAGCACAAATCTCGGCAGTGTCTGGTCTATTCGTAATGGATTTAACGGCAAAGTTCTGAAATACGAATGAATAGACCATCAGTCAAACGCGTCTGTTATTTCATACAATACCGGTATTCACTATTCATTCGTATTTGGGTGTTAGTCTCTGAGTGCTCAAGTGCGGGTCTATTTTTTTGCAAATCGTTAAAAAAAGCAGAAAAAAATAAGAATTTACTTACCGATAATTCTATTTCTCGGAGTCCGTAGTGGATGCTGGGGTTCCTGAAAGGACCATGGGGAATAGCGGCTCCGCAGGAGACAGGGCACAAAAAAGTAAAGCTTTACTAGGTCAGGTGGTGTGCACTGGCTCCTCCCCCTATGACCCTCCTCCAGACTCCAGTTAGGTACTGTGCCCGGACGAGCATACACAATAAGGGAGGCATTTTGAATCCCGGGTAAGACTCATACCAGCCACACCAATCACACCGTACAACTTGTGATCTAAACCCAGTTAACAGTATGACAACAGAAAGGGCCTCTTAAAGATGGCTCCTTAACAATAACCCGAATTAGTTAACAATAACTATGTACAAGTATTGCAGATAATCCGCACTTGGGATGGGCGCCCAGCATCCACTACGGACTCCGAGAAATAGAATTATCGGTAAGTAAATTCTTATTTTCTCTATCGTCCTAAGTGGATGCTGGGGTTCCTGAAAGGACCATGGGGATTATACCAAAGCTCCCAAACGGGCGGGAGAGTGCGGATGACTCTGCAGCACCGAATGAGAGAACTCCAGGTCCTCCTTTGCCAGGGTATCAAATTTGTAAAATTTTACAAACGTGTTCTCCCCCGACCACGTAGCTGCTCGGCAGAGTTGTAATGCCGAGACCCCTCGGGCAGCCGCCCAAGATGAGCCCACCTTCCTTGTGGAGTGGGCTTTTACAGTTTTAGGCTGTGGCAGGCCTGCCACAGAATGTGCAAGTTGAATTGTGTTACAAATCCAACGAGCAATCGACTGCTTAGAAGCAGGTGCGCCCAACTTGTTGGGTGCATACAATATAAACAGCGAGTCAGATTTTCTGACTCCAGCCGTCCTTGCAATGTATATTTTTAAGGCTCTGACAACGTCCAACAACTTGGAGTCCTCCAAGTCGCTAGTGGCCGCAGGCACCACAATAGGTTGGTTCAGCTGAAATGCTGATACCACTTTAGGGAGAAAATGCGGACGAGTCCGCAGTTCTGCCCTATCCGAATGGAAGATTAGATAAGGACTTTTATAAGATAAAGCCGCCAATTCAGATACTCTCCTGGCAGAGGCCAGGGCTAGTAACATAGTCACTTTCAATGTGAGATATTTCAAATCCACCTTTTTCAATGGTTCAAACCAATGGGATTTGAGGAAATCTAAAACTACATTTAGATCCCACGGTGCCACCGGAGGCACCACAGGAGGCTGTATATGCAGTACTCCCTTGACAAAAGTCTGGACCTCAGGGACAGAGGCCAATTCTTTTTGGAAGAATATTGACAGGGCCGAAATTTGAACCTTAATGGATCCCAATTTGAGACCCATAGATAATCCTGATTGCAGGAAATGTAGGAAACGACCCAGTTGGAATTCCTCCGTCGGAACCCTCCGATCCTCGCACCACGCTACATATTTTCGCCAAATGCGGTGATAATGTTTCACGGTGACTTCCTTCCGTGCCTTAATCAAGGTAGGAATGACTTCTTCTGGAATGCCTTTCCCTTTTAGGATCTGGCGTTCAACCGCCATGCCGTCAAACGCAGCCGCGGTAAGTCTTGAAAAAGACAGGGACCCTGCTGTAGCAGGTCCCTTCTCAGAGGTAGAGGCCACGGTTCGTCCGTGAGCATCTCTTGAAGTTCCGGATACCAAGTCCTTCTCGGCCAATCCGGAACCACTAGTATTGTTCTTACTCTTCTTTGCCGTATGATCTTCAATACCTTTGGTATGAGCGGCAGAGGAGGAAACACATACACTGACTGGTACACCCAAGGAGTTACCAGTGCGTCCACAGCTATTGCCTGTGGATCTCTTGACCTGGCGCAATATTTGTCCAGTTTCTTGTTGAGGCGAGACGCCATCATGTCTACAATTGGTCTTTCCCAACGGTCTATTAACATGTTGAAGACTTCTGGATGTAGACCCCACTCTCCCGGATGAAGATCGTGTCTGCTGAGGAAGTCTGCTTCCCAGTTGTCCACGCCCGGGATGAACACTGCTGACAGTGCTATCACGTGATTCTCCGCCCAGCGAAGAATCTTGGCAGCTTCTGCCATTGCACTCCTGCTTCTTGTGCCGCCCTGCCTGTTTACATGGGCGACCGCCGTGATGTTGTCCGACTGAATCAACACCGGCTTTCCTTGCAGGAGAAGTTCCGCCTGGCTTAGAGCATTGTAGATTGCTCTTAGTTCCAGAATGTTTATGTGAAGAGACTTTTCCAGACTCGTCCATACTCCCTGGAAGTTTCTTCCTTGTGTGACTGCTCCCCAGCCTCTCAGGCTGGCGTCCGTGGTCACCAGGATCCAATCCTGAATGCCGAATCTGCGGCCTTCTAATAGGTGAGCCTTCTGCAACCACCACAGAAGTGACACCCTTGTCTTTGGTGACAGGGTTATTCGCAGGTGCATCTGCAGATGCGACCCTGACCATTTGTCCAACAGATCCCTTTGGAATATTCTTGCATGGAATCTGCCGAATGGAATTGCTTCGTAAGAAGCCACCATTTTTCCCAGGACTCTTGTGCATTGATGTACTGACACTTTTCCTGGTTTTAGGAGGTTCCTGACCAGATCGGATAACTCCTTGGCTTTTTCCTCTGGAAGGAAAACCTTTTTCTGAACCGTGTCCAGAATCATTCCTAGGAACAGCAGACGAGTTGTCGGGATTAAATGGGATTTTGGAATATTCAGAATCCACCCGTGTTGTCTTAGCACCTCTTGAGATAGTGCTAAAGCTGTCTCCAGCTGTTCTCTGGACCTTGCCCTTATTAGGAGATCGTCCAAGTATGGGATAACTAATACGCCTTTTCTTCGAAGAAGAATCATCATCTCGGCCATTACCTTGGTAAAGACCCGAGGCGCCGTGGACAATCCGAACGGCAGCGTCTGAAACTGATAGTGACAGTTTTGAACAATGAACCTGAGGTACCCCTGGTGTGCGGGGTAAATCGGAACGTGTAGATACGCATCCTTGATGTCCAAGGATACCATAAAGTCCCCTTCTTCCAGGTTCGCTATCACTGCTCTGAGTGACTCCATCTTGAACTTGAACTTTTTTATGTAGAGGTTCAAGGACTTCAGATTTAGAATAGGCCTTACCGAGCCATCCGGCTTCGGTACCACAAATAGAGTGGAATAATACCCCTTTCCTTGTTGTAATAGGGGTACTTTGACTATCACCTGCTGAGCGTACAGCTTGTGAATGGCTTCCAACACCCTCTCCCTTTCGGAAGAGACGGTTGGTAAGGCAGACTTCAGGAAACGATGAGGAGGATCCGTCTCTAATTCCAACCTGTACCCCTGAGATATTATCTGCAGGATCCAGGGGTCTACCTGCGAGTGAGCCCACTGCGCGCTGTAATTTTTGAGACGGCCCCCCACTGTCCCCGAGTCCGCTTGAGAGGCCCCAGCGTCATGCTGAGGTTTTTGCAGGAGCCGGGGAGGGCTTCTGTTCCTGGGAAGGAGCTGCCTGTTGGTGTCTCCTCCCTCTTCCTCTGCCTCGTGGCAGGTACGACAAGCCCTTTGCTCTCTTATTTTTGTAGGAGCGAAAAGGCTGCGGTTGAAAGGTCGGTGCCTTTCTCTGTTGGGGAGTGACTTGAGGTAAAAAAGTGGATTTCCCGGCAGTAGCCGTGGCCACCAAGTCTGATAGACCAACTCCAAATAACTCCTCCCCTTTATACGGCAAAACCTCCATGTGATGTTTTGAATCCGCATCGCCTGTCCACTGTCGTGTCCATAAGGCTCTTCTGGCTGAAATGGACATAGCACTCACCCGAGATGCCAGTGTGCAAATATCCCTCTGTGCATCACGCATATAGATAAATGCATCCTTTATTTGTTCTAACGACAGTAAAACATTGTCCCTATCTAGGGTATCAATATTTTCAATCAGGGATTCTGACCAAACTACTCCAGCACTGCACATCCAGGCAGTTGCTATAGCTGGTCGTAGTATAACACCTGCATGTGTGTATATATTCTTTTGAATAACTTCCATCTTTCTATCTGATGGATCCTTAAGTGCGGCCGTCTCAGGAGAGGGTAACGCCACTTGTTTGGATAAGCGTGTGAGCGCCTTGTCCACCTTAGGGGGTGTTTCCCAGCGCGCCCTAACCTCTGGCGGGAAAGGGTATAATGCCAATAACTTTTTTGAAATTATCAACTTTTTATCAGGAGCAACCCACGCTTCATCACACACGTCATTTAATTCTTCTGATTCAGGAAAAACTGTTTGTAGTTTTTTCACACCATACATAATACCCTGTTTTACGGTATCTGTAGTATCAGCTAAATGTAACGTCTCCTTCATTGCCAAAATCATATAACGTGTGGCCCTACTGGAAAATACGTTTGAATTTCTACCGTCGTCACTGGAATCAGTGCCCGTGTCTGGGTCTGTGTCGACCGACTGAGGCAAAGGGCGTTTTACAGCCCCTGACGGTGTTTGAGGCGCCTGGACAGGCATTAATTGATTGTCCGGCCGCCTCATGTCCTCAACTGACTGTTTAAGGGAAGATAAACCATCACGTAATTCCACAAATAAAGGCATCCATTCTGGTGTCGACCCCCTGGGGGGTGACATCTGCATATTTGGCAATTGCTCCGCCTCCACACCAATATCGTCCTCATACATGTCGACACCACGTACCGACACACACCGCAAACTCACAGGGAATGCTCTAATGAAGACAGGACCCACTAGCCCTTTTGGGGAGACAGAGGGAGAGTCTGCCAGCACACACCACAAAGCGCTATATATACAAGGGATATCCTTATATTAAGTGCTCCCTTATAGCTGCTTTAATATATATATATATATAGCCATTAATGTGCCCCCCCTCTCTGTTTTACCCTGTTTCTGTAGTGCAGTGCAGGGGAGAGACCTGGGAGCCGTTCTGACCAGCGGAGCTGTGACAGAAAATGGCGCCGTGTGCTGAGGAGATAGGCCCCGCCCCTTTTTCGGCGGGTTCTTCTCCCGCTATTTTTCCAGTCAGGCAGGGGTTAAATATCTCCATATAGCCCCTATGGGCTATATGTGAGGTATTTTTAGCCTTGTATAAGGTTTATATTTGCCTCTCAGAGCGCCCCCCCCCAGCGCTCTGCACCCTCAGTGACTGCCCAGTGAAGTGTGCTGAGAGGAAAATGGCGCACAGCTGCAGTGCTGTGCGCTACCTTATGAAGACTGAGGAGTCTTCAGCCGCCGGTTTCCGGACCTCTTCACGCTTCAGCATCTGCAAGGGGGTCGGCGGCGCGGCTCCGGGACCGGACTCCACGGCTGGGCCTGTGTTCGATCCCTCTGGAGCTAATGGTGTCCAGTAGCCAAGCAGCAAATCCACTCTGCATGCAGGTGAGTTTACTACTTTCCCCCTAAGTCCCACGTTGCAGTGATCCTGTTGCCAGCAGGACTCACTGTAAAGAAAAAAACCTAAACTAAACTTTCTCTAAGCAGCTCTTTAGGAGAGCCACCTAGATTGCACCCTTCTCGTTCGGGCACAAAATCTAACTGGAGTCTGGAGGAGGGTCATAGGGGGAGGAGCCAGTGCACACCACCTGACCTAGTAAAGCTTTACTTTTTTGTGCCCTGTCTCCTGCGGAGCCGCTATTCCCCATGGTCCTTTCAGGAACCCCAGCATCCACTTAGGACGATAGAGAAAAATAGACCTGCTTTTTCCAGTCGAGTTTGGATAACCATGCACGGATCAGTGAGATCTGTGCATGGTTATCTATGGGAAAGGGTGTGTTTAGTGTAAAAACAGGAAAAAAAAAATGCGTGGGGTCCCCCCTCCTAAGCATAATTAGCCTCGGGCTCTTTGAGCCGGTCTTGGTTGAAAAAATATGGGGAAAAAATGACAGGGGTTCCCCCATATTTCAGCAACCAGCACCGGGCTCTGCGCCTGGTCCTGGTTCAAAAAATACGGGGGACAAAAAGTGTAGGGGTCCCCCGTATTTCTTAAACCAGCACCGGGCTCCACTAGCCAGGTACATAATGCCACAGCCGGGGGACACTTTTATTGTGGTCCCGACGGCCCTGGCATTACATACCCAACTAGTCACCCCTGGCCGGGGTACCCTGGAGGAGTGGGAACCCCTTAAATCAAGGGGTCCCCCCCTCCAGCCACCCAAGGGCCAGGGGTGAAGCCCGAGGCTGTCCCCCCCCCCCCCATCCAAGGGCGGAGGATGGGGTGCTGATAGCCTTGTGTAAAAAATTAGAATATTGTTTTTAGTAGCAGTACTACAGGTCCCAGCAAGCCTCCCCCGCAAGCTGGTACTTGGAGAACCACAAGTACCAGCATGCGGTGGAAAACCGGGCCCGCTGGTACCTGTAGTACTACTACTAAAAAAATACCCAACAAAAAACAGGACACACACACCGTGACAGTATAAGTTTATTACATACATGCACACCTCCAAACATACATACTTACCTATGTTCACACGAGGCTCGGTCCTCTTCTCCATGTAGAATCCTCGGGGTACCTGTGAAAAAAATTATACTCACATAATCCAGTGTTCCTTGTCTTCTTTGTATAATCCACGTACTTGGCAAAACAAAAAAACGGAAACCCGACCACGCACTGAAAGGGGTCCCATGTTTACACATGGGACCCCTTTCCCCGACTGCCAGGACCCCCCCTGACTCCTGTCAAAGAGGGTCCCTTCAGCCAATCAGGGAGCGCCACGTCGTGGCACTCTCCTGATTGGCTGTGTGCTCCTGTAGTGTCTGTGAGGCAGCACACGGCAGAGATAAAATGTAGCGCCTATGCGCTCCATTGTATCCAATGGTGGGAACTTTGCGGTCAGCGGTTGACCGAAAGTAACCTCACCGCTGACCGCAAAGTTCCCACCATTGGATACAATGGAGCGCATAGGCTCTACATTGTATCTCTGCCGTGTGCTGCCTCAGACACTACAGGAGCACACAGCCAATCAGGAGAGTGCCACGACGTGGCGCTCCCTGATTGGCTGAAGGGACTCTCTTTGACAGGAGTCAGGGGGGGTCCTGGTAGTCGGGGAAAGGGGTCCCATGTGTAAACATGGGACCCCTTTCAGTGCGTGATCGGGTTTCCGTTTTTTTTTTGTTTTGCCAAGTACGTGGATTATACAAAGAAGACAAGCAACACTGGATTATGTGAGTATAATTTTTTTCACAGGTACCCCGAGGATTCTACATGGAGAAGAGGACCGAGCCTCGTGTGAACATAGGTAAGTATGTATGTTTGGAGGTGTGCATGTATGTAATAAACTTATACTATCACGGTGTGTGTCCTGTTTTTTGTTGGGTATTTTTTTAGTAGTAGTACTACAGGTACCAGCGGGCCCGGTTTTCCACCGCATGCTGGTACTTGTGGTTCTCCAAGTACCAGCTTGCGGGGGAGGCTTGCTGGGACTTGTAGTACTGCTACTAAAAACAATATTCTCATATTTTACACAAGGCTATCAGCACCCCATCCGCCGCACTTGGATGGGGGGACAGCCTCGGGCTTCACCCCTGGCCCTTGGGTGGCTGGAGGGGGGGACCCCTTGATTTAAGGGGTTCCCACTCCTCCAGGGTACCCCGGCCAGGGGTGACTAGTTGGGTATGTAATGCCAGGGCCGTCAGGACCACAATAAAAGTGTCCCCCGGCTGTGGCATTATGTACCTGGCTAGTGGAGCCCGGTGCTGGTTTAAGAAATACGGGGGACCCCTACGCTTTTTGTCCCCCGTATTTTTTGAACCAGGACCAGGCGCAGAGCCCGGTGCTGGTTGATGAAATATGGGGGAACCCCTGTCATTTCCCCCCCCATATTTTTTTGAACCAGGACCGGCTCAAAGAGCCCGAGGCTGGTTGTGCTTAGGAGGGGGGACCCCACGCAATTTTTTCCTGATTTTTTAACACTTTAAACACCTTCTTAAGGTACACAATGAAGCCCTGCACGGATCTCACAGATCCGGCTGAGATTCCTTGTGTTTTGTCAGGCAGTGTTTTACTCATCACTCCCGTAAAACACTGCCTGACATTACGAATCACATCGACATCGGAAAATACGAATTTGGAAAAATCGGCAGCTTAGTGAATGATCGTATCAGAATTCAAAAAGTTGCAGTAAAATGCACCCGATACCATTCGAGTTCAAACACCCTTAAAAACGGCAAAAACACGAATCTTTGTAAATATACCCCCATGATCTCCATCCAGGAGAGTGGGGACTTCATCAAGAAGTTTTTGCAGAGATAACAAGTCATTGGGGACTTCCTCAAATAGACATGATGGCGTCACGCCTCAACAAGAAGCTTCGGAGGTATTGTGCCAGGTCAAGGGACCCTCAGGCAGTAGCAGTGGACGTCCTGGTGACACCGTGGGTGTTTCAGTCGGTCTATGTGTTCCCTCCTCTTCCACTCATCTCAAAGATATTGAGAATCATAAGACGATAAAAGAGTGCAGACAATACTCATTGTTCCAGATTGGCCTCGAAGGGCCTGGTATTCCGATCTTCAGGAAATGCTCACAGAAGATCCGTGGCCTCTTCCTCTCAGAGAGGACCTGTTGCAACAGGGGCCCTGCGTGTTCCAAGACTTACCGCGGTTACGTTTGACGGCATGACGGTTGAACACCGAATCCTAGCTGGGAAAGGCATTCCGGAAGAAGTCATCCCTACTCTGATGAAGGCTAGAAAGGAGGTGACGGCGAAACATTATCACCGTATCTGGAGAAAGCATGTATCTTGGTGTGAATCCAAGAATGCTCCTACGGGAGTTTTCCATCTGGGCCGTTTTCTCCACTTTCTACAGACAGGAGTGGATATGGGCCTAAAATTAGGCTCCATTAAGGTACAGATTTTGGCCCTATCAATTTTCTTTCAGAAGGAATTGGCTTCTCTCCCAGAAGTCCAGACTTTTGTAAAGGGAGTGCTGCACATACAGCCTCCTTTTGTGCCTCCAGTGGCACCATGGGACCTTAACGTGGTGTTACAGTTCCTAAAATCTCACTGGTTTGAACCTCTTCAAACGGTTGAATTGAAATTTCTCACTTGGAAGGTGGTCATGTTGTTGGCCTTGGCATCTGCAAGGCGGGTGTCTGAATTGGCGGCTTTGTCTCACAAAAGCCCCTATCTGATTTTCCATGTGGATAGAGCAGAATTAAGGACCCGTCCTCAATTTTTGCCTAAGGTGGTTTCATCGTTTCATATGAACCAACCTATTGTGGTACCTGTGGCTACGAAGGACTTGGAGGATTCCAAGTCCCTTGATGTAGTCAGGGTCTTAAAAATATATGTAGCCAGGACGGCTCGGGTTAGGAAAACAGAGGCACTGTTTGTCCTGTATGCAGCCAACAAGGTTGGCGCTCCTGCTTCTAAGCAGACTATTGCTCGCTGGATCTGTAACACGATTCAGCAGGCTCATTCTACGGCTGGATTGCCGTTACCAAATTTGGTAAAGGCCCATTCCACTAGGATGGTGGGCTCTTCTTGGGCGGCTGTCCGAGGCGTCTCGGCATTACAGCTGTGCCGAGCGGCGACTTGGTCGGGTTCAAACACTTTTGCTAAATTCTACAAGTTTGATACCTTGGCTGAGGAGGACCTCATGTTTGCTCAATCGGTGCTGCAGAGTCATCCGCACTCTCCCGCCCGTTCTGGAGCTTTGGTATAATCCTCATGGTCCTTACGGAGTCCCCAGCATCCTCTAGGACGTAAGAGAAAATAAGATTTTAAACCTACCGGTAAATCTTTTTCTCCTAGTCCATAGAGGATGCTGGGCGCCCGTCCCAGTGCGGACATGTTTCTGCAAGGCTTATATATAGTTATTGCTTACATAAGGGTTATGTTACAGTTAAGATCAGTCGTTGGCTGATGCTGTTTTGTTCATACTGTTAACTGGTTGAGTATATTCCATGTTATACGGTGTGGTTGGTGTGGGCTGGTATGAGTTTTGCCCTTAGATTAACAAAAATCCTTTCCTCGTACTGTCCGTCTCCTCTGGGCACAGTTTCTCTAACTGAGGTCTGGAGGAGGGGCATAGAGGGAGGAGCCAGTGCACACCCATCTAAAGATCTTTATAGTGCCCATGTCTCCTGCAGAGCCCGTCTATACCCATGGTCCTTACGGAGTCCCCAGCATCCTCTACGGACTAGGAGAAAAATATTTACCGGTAGGTTTAAAATCTTATTTTAAATCATAATGACAACAGAAACTACCCAAATGACCCTGATCAAAAGTTTACATACTCCAGTTCTTAATACCGTGTATTGCCCCCTTTAACATCAATGACAGCTTGAAGTCTTTTGTGGTAGTTGTGGATGAGGCTCTTTATTTTCTCAGATGGTAAAGCTGCCCATTCTTCTTGGCAAAAAGCCACCAGTTCCTGTAAATTCTTGGGCTGTCTTGCATGAACTGCATGTCTGAGATCTCCCCAGAGTGGCTCAATGATATTGATGGCCACTCCAGAACCTTCACTTTATTCTGCTGTAGCCAATGACAGGTCGACTTGGCCTTGTGTTTTGGATCATTGTCATGTTGGAACGTCCAAGTACGTCCCATGCGCAGCTTCCGGGCTGATGAGTGCAAATTTTCCTCCAGTATTTTCTGATAACATGCTGCATTCATCTTGCCATCAATGTTGACCAAGTTTCCAGTGCCTTTGTAGCTCACACATCCCCAAAACATCAGCGATCCACCTGTGTCTCACAGTAGGAATGGTGTACCTTTCATCATAGGCCTTGTTGACTCCTCTCCAAATGTAACGTTTATGGTTGTGGCCAAAATGTTAAATTTTGGTCTCATCACTCCAAATTACTTTGTTCCAGAAGTTTTGAGGCTTGTCTCTGTGCTGTTTGGAGTATTGTAAGCGGGATGCTTTGTGGCATTTGCGTAGTAATGGCTTTCTTCTGGCGACTCGAACATGCAGCCCATTTTTCTTCAAATGCCTCCTTATTGTGCATCTTGAAACAACCACACCACTTTTTTTTCAGAGTGTCCTGTATTTTAGCTGAAGTTATTTGTGGATTTTTCTTTGCATCCCGAACAATTTTCCTGGCAGTTGTGGCTGAACTTTTTGTTGGTCTACCTGACTGTGATTTGGTTTCCACAGAATCCCTCATTTTCCACTTTTTAATTAGAGTTTGAACACTGCTGATTGGCATTCTCAATTGCTTGGATATCTTTTTATATCCCTTTCCTGTTTTATACAGTTCAATTACCTTTTCCCGCAGATCCTTTGACAATTCTTTTGCTTTCCCCATGACTCAGAATCCAGACACGTCAGTGCAGCACTGGATGAAAGATGCAAGGGTCTTTCAGGAGTCCAGAAACTCACTGACCTTTTATACACACACACTGATTACAAGCAAACAGATCACAGGTGACGATGGTTACCTTTAGTAGCCGTTCAAACCCGTTTGTGTCAACTTGTGTGCATATTATCAGGCCAAAATCTCCAGGATATGTAAACTTTTGATCAGGGTCATTTGGGTAGTTTCTGTTGTCATTATGATTTAAAAAGAGTAAACACAGTTGTTTGACAATAAATGGCTTCACCCAACCACTAACCATGAGTGAAAGAAAAGTTTGTGAGTTATTATTCATATTCTCTGACAAATGGCCAGAAAATCACAAATTCTGCTAGGGTATGTAAACTTATGAGCACAACTGTATATATATATATATATATATATATATATATATATATATATAATAGTGATGTGCACCGGAAATTTTTCGGGTTTTGTGTTTTGGTTTTGTGTTCGGTTCCGCGGCCGTGTTTTGGGTTCGAACACGTTTTGGCAAAACCTCACCGAATTTTTTTTGTCGGATTCGGGTGTGTTTTGGATTTGGGTGTTTTTTTCAAAAAACCCTAAAAAAACAGCTTAAATCATAGAATTTTGGGGGTCATTTTGATCCCATAGTATTATTAACCTCAATAACCATAATTTCCACTCATTTCCAGTCTATTCTGAACACCTCACAATATTATTTTTAGTCCTAAAATTTGCACCAAGGTCGCTGGATGGCTAAGCTAAGCGACACAAGTGGCCGACACAAACACCTGGCCCATCTAGGAGTGGCACTGCAGTGTCAGGCAGGATGGCCCTTCAAAAAAGTACTCCCCAAACAGCACATGACGCAAAGAAAAAAGAGGCGCAATGAGGTAGCTGTGTGACTAAGCTCAGCGACCCAAGTGGCCGACACAAACACCTGGCCCATCTAGGAGTGGCACTGCAGTGTCAGACAGGATGGCCCTTCAAAAAAATACTCCCCAAACAGCACATGACGCAAAGAAAAAAAGAGGCGCAATGAGGTAGCTGTGTGACTAAGCTCAGCGACCCAAGTGGCCGACACAAACACTTGGCCCATCTAGGAGTGGCACTGCAGTGTCAGACAGGATGGCCCTTCAAAAAAATACTCCCCAAACAGCACATGACGCAAAGAAAAAAAGAGGCGCAATGAGGTAGCTGTGTGACTAAGCTAAGCGACCCTAGTGGCCGACACAAACACCTGGCCCATCTAGGAGTGGCACTGCAGTGTCACGCAGGATGGCCCTTCAAAAAAATACTCCCCAAACAGCACATGACGCAAAGAAAAAAAGAGGCGCAATGAAGTAGCTGTGTGACTAAGCTAAGCGACCCTAGTGGCCGACACAAACACCAGGCCCATCTAGGAGTGGCACTGCAGTGTCAAGCAGGATGGCCCTTCAAAAAAATACTCCCCAAACAGCACATGACGCAAAGAAAAAAAGAGGCGCAATGAGGTAGCTGTGTGACTAAGCTAAGCGACCCTAGTGGCCGACACAAACACCTGGCCCATCTAGGAGTGGCACTGCAGTGTCACGCAGGATGGCCCTTCAAAAAAATACTCCCCAAACAGCACATGACGCAAAGAAAATAAGAGGCGCAATGAGGTAGCTGTGTGACTAAGCTAAGCGACCCTAGTGGCCGACACAAACACCTGGCCCATCTAGGAGTGGCACTGCAGTGTCACGCAGGATGGCCCTTCAAAAAAATACTCCACAAACAGCACATGACCCTTCAAAAAAATACTCCCCAAACAGCACATGACGCAAAGAAAAATGAAAAAAAAAGAGGTGCAAGATGGAATTGTCCTTGGGCCCTCCCACCCACCCTTATGTTGTATAAACAGGACATGCACACTTTAACAAACCCATCATTTCAGCGACAGGGTCTGCCACACGACTGTGACTGAAATGACTGGTTGGTTTGGGCCCCCACCAAAAAAGAAGCAATCAATCTCTCCTTGCACAAACTGGCTCTACAGAGGCAAGATGTCCACCTCATCATCATCGTCCGATTCATCACCCCTTTCACTGTGTACAGCCCCCTCCTCACAGATTATTAATTCGTCCCCACTGGAATCCACCATCTCAGGTCCCCGTGTACTTTCTGGAGGCAATTGCTGCTGGTGAATGTCTCCACGGAGGAATTGATTATAATTCATTTTAATGAACATCATCTTCTCCACATTTTCTGGAAGTAACCTCGTACGCCGATTGCTGACAAGGTGAGCGGCGGCACTAAACACTCTTTCGGAGTACACACTGGTGGGAGGGCAACTTAGGTAGAATAAAGCCAGTTTGTGCAAGGGCCTCCAAATTGCCTCTTTTTCCTGCCAGTATATGTACGGACTGTCTGACGTGCCTACTTGGATGCGGTCACTCATATAATCCTCCACCATTCTTTCAATGGTGAGAGAATCATATGCAGTGACAGTAGACGACATGTCAGTAATCGTTAGCAGGTCCTTCAGTCCGGACCAGATGTCAGCATCAGCAGTCGCTCCAGACTGCCCTGCATCACCGCCAGCGGGTGGGCTCTGAATTCTTAGCCTTTTCCTCGCACCCCCAGTTGCGGGAGAATGTGAAGGAGGAGATGTTGACGGGTCGCGTTCCGCTTGACTTGACAATTTTCTCACCAGCAGGTCTTTGAACCTCTGCAGACTTGTGTCTGCCGGAAAGAGAGATCCAACGTAGGTTTTAAATCTAGGATCGAGCACAGTGGCCAAAATGTAGTGCTCTGATTTCAACAGATTGACCACCCGTGAATCCTGGTTAAGCGAATGAAGGGCTCCATCCACAAGTCCCACATGCCTAGCGGAATCGCTCTGTTTTAGCTCCTCCTTCAATGCCTCCAGCTTCTTCTGTAAAAGCCTGAACAGGGGAATGACCTGACTCAGGCTGGCAGTGTCTGAACTGACTTCACGTGTGGCAAGTTCAAAAGGTTGCAGAACCTTGCACAACGTTGAAATCATTCTCCACTGCGCTTGAGACAGGTGCATTCCACCTCCTTTGCCTATATCGTGGGCAGATGTATAGGCTTGATTGGCCTTTTGCTGCTCCTCCATCCTCTGAAGCATATAGAGGGTTGAATTCCACCTCGTTACCACCTCTTGCTTCAGATGATGGCAGGGCAGGTTCAGGTGTTTTTGGTGGTGCTCCAGTCTTCTGTACGCGGTGCCTGTACGCCGAAAGTGGCCCGCAATTCTTCTGGCCACCGACAGCATCTCTTGCACGCCCCTGTCGTTTTTTAAATAATTCTGCACCACCAAATTCAAGGTATGTGCAAAACATGGGACGTGCTGGAATTTGCCCAGATGTAATGCACGCACAATATTGCTGGCGTTGTCCGATGCCACAAATCCCCAGGAGAGTCCAATTGGGGTAAGCCATTCTGCGATGATCTTCCTCAGTTGCCGTAAGAGGTTTTCAGCTGTGTGTGTATTCTGGAAAGCGGTGATACAAAGCGTAGCCTGCCTAGGAACGAGTTGGCGTTTGCGAGATGCTGCTACTGGTGCCGCCGCTGCTGTTCTTGCAGCGGGAGGCAATACATCTACCCAGTGGGCTGTCACAGTCATATAGTCCTGAGTCTGCCCTGCTCCACTTGTCCACATGTCCGTGGTTAAGTGGACATTGGGTACAACTGCATTTTTTAGGACACTGGTGACTCTTTTTCTGACGTCCGTGTACATTCTCGGTATCGCCTGCCTAGAGAAGTGGAACCTAGATGGTATTTGGTAACGGGGGCACACTACCTTAAGCAATTCTCTAGTTCCCCGTGAACTAACGGCGGATACTGGACGCACGTCTAACACCAACATAGTTGTCAAGGCCTGAGTTATCCGCTTTGCAACAGGATGACTGCTGTGATATTTCATCTTCCTCGCAAAGGACTGTTGGACAGTCAATTGCTTACTGGAAGTAGTACAAGTGGTCTTCCGACTTCCCCTCTGGGATGACGATCGACTCCCAGCAGCAACAACAGCAGCGCCAGCAGCAGTAGGCGTTACACTCAAGGATGCATCGGAGGAATTCCAGGCAGGAGAGGACTCGTCAGACTTGCCAGTGACATGGCCTGCAGGACTATTGGCTTTCCTGGATAAGGAGGAAATTGACACTGAGGGAGTTGGTGGTGTGGTTTGCGGGAGCATGGTTACAAGAGGAAGGGATTTACTAGTAAGTGGACTGCTTCCGCTGTCGCCCAAAGTTTTTTAACTTGTCACTGACTAATTCTGAATGCGCTGCAGGTGACGTATAAGGGAGGATGTTCCGAGGTGGTTAACGTCCTTACCCCTACTTATTACAGCTTGACAAAGGCAACACACGGCTTGACACCAGTTGTCCGCATTTCTGTTGAAATAATTCCACACTGAAGAGCTGATTTTTTTTGTATTTTGACCAGGCATGTCAATGGCCATATTCGTCCCACGGACAACAGGTGTCTCCCCGGGTGCCTGACTTAAACAAACCACCTCACCATCAGAATCCTCCTTGTCAATTTCCTCCCCAGCTCCAGCAACACCCATATCCTTATCCTGGTGTACTTCAACACTGACATCTTCAATTTGACTATCAGGAACTGGACTGTGGGTGCTCCTTCCAGCACTTGCAGGGGGCGTGCAAATGGTGGAAGGCGCAAGCTCTTCCCGTCCAGTGTTGGGAAGAGCTTGGACTCTCCTTGGGGATTTGTGATTTCGAAGAACGCACAGTTCTTTGCTGTGCTTTTGCCAGCTTAAGTCTTTTCTTTTTTATAGCGAGAGGATGAGTGCTTCCATCCTCATGTGAAGCTGAACCACTAGCCATGAACATAGGCCAGGGCCTCAGCCGTTCCTTGCCACTCCGTGTCGTAAATGGCATATTGGCAAGTTTACGCTTCTCCTCAGACGCTTTTAATTTTGATTTTTGGGTCATTTTACTGATCTTTTGTGTTTTGGATTTTACATGCTCTGTACTATGACATTGGGCATCGGCCTTGGCAGACGACGTTGATGGCATTTCATCGTCTCGGCCATGACTAGTGGCAGCAGCTTCAGCACGAGGTGGAAGTGGATCTTGATCTTTCCCTATTTTTTTAACCTCCACATTTTTGTTCTCCATATTTTAATGCGCACAACTAAAAGCCACCACAGGTATACAATGTAGATGGATGGATAGTATAGTATTATATTACTTATGGATGACGAGTGCACTGACGACACAGAGGTAGGTACAGCCGTGGCCTACCGTACTGCTATATATATATATATATATATATAATATACTGTATAATAATAATAATAACGGACCTGGTGGACACTGTCAGCAGACTGCTAAACTAGTATGAAGAAAAAAAAACCCACCACAGGTATACAATGTAGATGGATGGATAGTATAGTATTATATTACTTATGGACGACGAGTGCACTGATGACACAGAGGTAGGTACAGCCGTGGCCTACCGTACTGCTATATATATATATATATATATATAATACTAGGTGCTTCATCGCGCCCTACGGGCGCTCTTCACACCGTCGCAAGGGGCTACACCCCCTTAACCCTTGCATGCCTTTCTGGGGTTCAAGATTTGTATTATATGGAGTATTACCTGCATTCCTTTGTCAGTGGTTAAATATTGCACAATGAAAGGGCATGCGATGGTGAAGAAGGCACAGCCCCTTGCGATGGTCTGGAGGCGCCGTGGGTAGGGGAGGGGCAGGTACGGGTGGTGCGGCGGATGGGAAAGGGGGTCTGGAGGCGCTGCAGGTGGTGGAGGGGTAGGTGCGGGGGTGCCATGGGTGGGGGAGGGGTCGTGGGGGGGGGGACCGCAGATGGAGGAGGGTGTCTGCAGATGCTGCGGATGGAGGGGGGCAGGTGTGGGGGGAGACATATATGGGGGGTGGATGGTGGAGGGGGTCTGGAGGTGCTGTGGGTGGTGGAGGGGTGGAGGAGTGGGAGCCACGGGTGGTGTAGGGGGTCTGGAGGCACAGCGTGTGGGGGAGGGGTGGAGTGCCGCATGTGGTGGAGGAGAAGGTGCGGAGGTGTGGTGCATTGAGGAGGGGTCTGGAGGCGCTGCAGGTACTGTACCTGCCAAAAAGGTAGTTGGAGGGTATGCAGTAACAGGGCTAGGACAGGCGTGACAGGGTCAGATCAGGGGTGACAGGGCCAGGATAGGGGTAACAGGGCCAGCATAAGGGTGAAAGGGCCAGGATAAGGGTGACAGGGCAAGGCCAGGGGTGACAGGGACATGACAGAACACAGGGCATGGGAGAGATTGGTATTAGGGACAAAACAGTGGTGACAGACAGATGTGTCTTACCGGAGTCACGGCTGCTGCTGTTTCACTCCAACCTGTTGGGATCTGCTGCTGGTGGAGACTTGGCATGGCTTACTCTCTCAGGCTGGAGTCCTGCTTCCTCTGCCGGTCAGCATCCCTCCCCCCCTCCTCAGTCACACACCGCAGACCTCGCGCAGCTGCCGGGCACTGTGGTAAGGGGAGACTGGGAGTGACTGGTTAGCTCCCAGGAGACGCTGCGGCTGGAGGGAGGAGGGGGTTGGAGCCTGCAAACAGCTCGGACTTCTGCAGTGCTACCCGCTGGCTAAAGTGTGTGAAGGAGCTGGGCGCACCTCACTGCGGGCGGCAGCACTGCAGCTAGCGGTGGGGTTGCCGGGGCTGGAGATAACAGAGGCAGTACGGAACCTGCACAGCAGCAGGTGCCCCACAAAACTGCAGCTAAGAAGCGTGGAGTGTGCTAGAAAGTGACGCTCCTCCGCACTAGAGACACCCTGCTGAGTATGCTGATGTGGGGGGGTCAAGCACACAGTGAGCCGGTGCCCGTCTGTCTGTACGGCATACCCCCTCAAACATACCTCCCAACTGTACCGGGGTTCCGGCAGCAGAGCCGGATTAAGGGGGGGGGGCAGGGGGTACGTACCGTGGGCCCCACAGTTTTAGAGGGCCCCTCAACTGGAGTAGCTCTGTCCCGGCTCAGAAGCTCCCCCGTCCTGCCAGCAACAGCATTGTGCTACAGTCAGCACACGCTGCTGCGTGTTGGCAGGTCTGTTGTGTTGCCTGCTTTCTTCTGCCTGTGCGGGTGTGTAGGGGGAAGCGACCACCTCCACTGGATTTAGCCCTAGCTGAGGGGCCAAAATTCCATATATAAAAAAAAAAAAAATCCCGGAATTTGCATAAGGGGGCGTGGCCACGCTTCCCGCGATTAGGCAACGCCCCCAGCCCCACAGCAGAGACAGCCATGAGATAGGGCTCCCCTGTCTCAAGTGCCCTGGGCCCCCCGGACTCAAAATCCGCCCCTGGAGGCATGCCAGCAGCTCACAGAGCGCTGGGCATGCCCCCTCACTGACGAAAACGGGGGCCCTCCCGTGAAGCCACGCCCCCTTTTGATGACCACGCCCCTTTTTGCTGCGTGTGTGTGTGTGTGCCCTCCTTCTGCCTGAAGAAAGCTGGGAGGTATGCACCCCTGTCTGCCTGAAGAAAGCTGGGAGGTATGCACCCCTGCCTGTGCCATGCCCATACTATCTGCTTCTGCTCCTAGTCTCCTATAGATTTGCCCAGATCTGTGACTCATTTGACTAACTCCGCCCAGTGTTGTGACTCCACCCAGCGTTAGCAAATGAGTCACAAAGTCACAGATCTGGGCTATTATATAGGAGATACTGTATAATAATAATAATAACGGACCTGGTGGACACTGTCAGCAGACTGCTAAACTAGTATGAAGAAAAAAAAAAAACACCACAGGTATACAATGTAGATGGATGGATAGTATAGTATTATATTACTTATGGACGACGAGTGCACTGACGACACAGAGGTAGGTACAGCCGTGGCCTACCGTACTGCTATATATATATATATATATCAGTGACGTGCGGTGAGGTTAATGACTGGGGAGGCGCTAGCTATCATTAGAGTCGGATTTACACACATTATATATATACACACACACACACACACACACACACACACACACACACACACACACACATATACACATATACTGTATGTGTGTATATATATATATATATATATATATTCAGTGGTTGAAGTGGACATTTTGAAGTGGGGGTATGCAAAAGTCAAGGGCGTAATTATTTGCGCGCTCCAGAAAAGGGGGCGTGGTCACACAAATGGGGGGTGGTCACCCAAAAAGGGGCGTGCCCAGTGTAGTAGAACCACTTATACTATCTAGTACTAGTGCCCCTTTCACCTTATAGCACACTGAATGAGCCGAAATTCACATTGTAGCACACTGAATGAGCCGAAATTCACATTGCAGCACACTGAATGAGTCGAAATTCACATTGCAGCACACGGAATGAGCCGAAATTTACATTGCAGCACACTGAATGAGTCGAAATTCACATTGCAGCACACTGAATGAGCCGAAATTCACATTGCAGCAGACTGAATGAGCCGAAATTCACATTGCAGCACACTGAATGAGCCAAAATTCACATTGTAGCACACTGAATGAGCCGAAATTTACATTGCAGCACACTGAATGAGTCGAAATTCACATTGCAGCACACTGAATGAGCCGAAATTCACATTGCAGCACACTGAATGAGCCGAAATTCACATTGCAGCACACTGAATGAGCCGAAATTCACATTGTAGCACACTGAATGAGCCGAAATTCACATTGCAGCACACTGAATGAGTCGAAAATCACATTGCAGCGCACTGAATGAGCCGAAATTCACATTATAGCACATTGCAGCACATTGAATGAGCCGAAATTCACATTGCAGCACACTGATTGAGCCGAAATTAACAGTGCAGCACACTGAATGAGCCGAAATTCACATTGCAGCACACTGAATGAGCTGAAATTGTGACAGCAGGGACAGCCAGAGTGATAACAGGGAGAGAGAGTGACGACAGGGAGAGAGAGAGTGACGACAGTGACAACAGGGAGAGAGAGTGATGACAGGGAGAGAGAGTGACGACAGGGAGAGAGAGTGATGACAGTGACGACAGGGAGAGAGAGTGACGACAGGGAGAGAGAGAGTGATGAGAGTGACGACAGGGAGAGAGAGTGACGACAGTGATGACAGGGAGAGAGAGCGACGACAGGGAGAGTGACGACGGTGACGACAGGGAGAGAGAGTGACGACAGTAACAGCAGGGAGAGAGAGAGTGACAGTAGGGACAGGGACGGTAACAACAGGGAAAGAGGTGACAGCAGGGGAACATTACCTCATTTGTTGCTGGTGGCTGGCAGCGGTGAGCGGTGGGCTGCTGGCGGCGGCGGGCGGCTGGTGGCCGGCGGCTGGCAGTGGTGAGCGGCGTGCGGCTGTGAGCTAATACAGCGCTCTACACAGCCGCCGCGCAGGGACGGGGAGCACCATGTGCAGCAGGATGGCCACTTCCCTCGCCTCCTGCTGCACTTTCAGTTCCGCATATCCGGATCAGTGGAAGAAGTGGCGGTATATCATACCGCCGTATACTGCCCCACTTCGACCACTGTATATACTAAACCCCCTAACCCTTCCTCCCCCACAGCCTAACCCTAACCTTCTCTGCAGGGTAAACCTAAGGGTAAACCCCACCCCCAGATCATATATTTATATCAAAGAAATAAAAGGCAATGTACTCAGTATGGGCATACTGTATACACAGAGCGGTACACACACATGCATAGCCTTGTATCACCCAGTACCTGCTGGTCTCCTTTCCACCAAACTTTTGCTGTCAGGCTGGGGTACTCTCCTGTTCTTCCCCAGCTGGAGTTTTGATCCGGCCACGGAAAGCCTTAGCTTGGCGGCTGGCGGCGGCGGACAGGGGACTCAGGTCTGTGCCCTCTCCCCTGGTATACGGCCAGGCTTCCTGTGGTCTGTGCTGCAATCTCTGCCCGGGATGCAGGTCCCAGTGTTGCAGTGAGAGACGGCGTCAGCTCCTGTGTGTGTGTGGGGGGGCGCCCATTATAACAGCGGGGACGGACGTGCGGTCACTTTAACAGCGCGTCCGGGGGGGATGCGTGTTGTCACTTTAACAGCGCGTCGAGGGGGGGATGCGGTCACTTTACCAACAGGTCTGGGATGGGGACAGGAGGGTGTAAAGTCACTATACCAGCGGGTCCTGGATGCAGACAATGGCCAGCCAGCGTCAATGTTTCCTAACGCGGGTGCTCGGTCTCTTCCTGGATGGTCACATGACCCATCCGAGGTCCCCAATCACAGCTTCAGCCAGTGTGAGGCATGCCTCACTTGGATCTGTTTTAACTGCTGTGATTGGCCGCTGTGTATCCTCTCCTCCCTCCACAGGCAGCGCTGCTGCAGTTCCAAACTATGAGACGTGAGGCAGAGCTGTTGCTGCCTCACGTCTCATTTCTCCCTTCAAATCCACAGTGATCCTAAAACCTGCAAAGTTTTAACTATACAAATGATCACTTTAATACAAAGAAGATGATTATTTGTTATAAATATCTTCTTTGTATTATTCTAATCATTATATAGTCAAAACTCTGGAGAATGACAGGGAGCATGACAGGTGAGGCTCTGCCTCCCCTGCCTCCCCTGACTGCACGTCCCTGATATATATATATATATATATATATATATATATATATAATATACTGTATAATAATAATAACGGACCTGGTGGACACTGTCAGCAGACTGCTAAACTAGTATGAAGAAAAAAAAAGCCACCACAGGTATACAATGTAGATGGATACTATAGTATAGTATTATATTACTTATGGACGACGAGTGCACTGACGACACAGAGGTAGGTACAGTCGTGGCCTACCGTACTGCTATATATATATATATATATATATATAATATACTGTATAATAATAATAACGGACTTGGTGGACACTGTCAGCAGACTGCTAAACTAGTATGAAGAAAAAAAAAACCCACCACAGGTATACAATGTAGATGGATGGATTGGATACTATAGTATAGTATTATATTACTTATGGACGACGAGTGCACTGACGACACAGAGGTAGGTACAGCCGTGGCCTACCGTACTGCTATATATATATATATATATATATATATATATAATATACTGTATAATAATAATAACGGACCTGGTGGACACTGTCAGCAGACTGCTAAACTAGTATGAAGAAAAAAAAAACCACCACAGGTATACAATGTAGATGGATGGATAGTATAGTATTATATTACTTATGGACGACGAGTGCACTGACGACACAGAGGTAGGTACAGCCGTGGCCTACCGTACTGCTATATATATATATATATATATATATATATAATATACTGTATAATAATAATAACGGACCTGGTGGACACTGTCAGCAGACTGCTAGACTAGTATGAAGAAAAAAATACCCACCACAGGTATACAATGTAGATGGAAGGATAGTATAGTATTATATTACTTATGGACGACGAGTGCACTGACGACACAGAGGTAGGTACAGCCGTGGCCTACCGTACTGCTATATATATATATATATATATAATATACTGTATAATAATAATAACGGACCTGGTGGACACTGTCAGCAGACTGCTAAACTAGTATGAAGAAAAAAAAGCCACCACAGGTATACAATGTAGATGGATACTATAGTATAGTATTATATTACTTATGGACGACGAGTGCACTGACGACACAGAGGTAGGTACAGCCGTGGCCTACCGTACTGCTATATATATATATATATATATATATATATATATAATATACTGTATAATAATAATAACGGACCTGGTGGACACTGTCAGCAGACTGCTAAACTAGTATGAAGAAAAAAAAACCCACCACAGGTATACAATGTAGATGGATGGATTGGATACTATAGTATAGTATTATATTACTTATGGACGACGAGTGCACTGACGACACAGAGGTAGGTACAGCCGTGGCCTACCGTACTGCTATATATATATATATATATATATATATATATAATATACTGTATAATAATAATAACGGACCTGGTGGACACTGTCAGCAGACTGCTAAACTAGTATGAAGAAAAAAAAAACCACCACAGGTATACAATGTAGATGGAAGGATAGTATAGTATTATATTACTTATGGACGACGAGTGCACTGATGACACAGAGGTAGGTACAGCCGTGGCCTACCGTACTGCTATATATATATATATATATATATATAATATACTGTATAATAATAATAACGGACCTGGTGGACACTGTCAGCAGACTGCTAAACTAGTATGAAGGAAAAAAAAGCTACCACAGGTATACAATGTAGATGGATGGATACTATAGTATAGTATTATATTACTTATGGACGACGAGTGCACTGACGACACAGAGGTAGGTACAGCCGTGGCCTACCATACTGCTATATATATATATATATATATATATATAATATACTGTATAATAATAATAACGGACCTGGTGGACACTGTCAGCAGACTGCTAAACTAGTATAAAGAAAAAAAAACCCACCACAGGTATACAATGTAGATGGATGGATAGTATAGTATTATATTACTTATGGACGACGAGTGCACTGACGACACAGAGGTAGGTACAGCCGTGGCCTACCGTACTGCTATATATATATATATATATATATATATATATAATATATTGTATAATAATAATAACGGACCTGGTGGACACTGTCAGCAGACTGCTAAACTAGTATGAAGAAAAAAAAAACCACCACAGGTATACAATGTAGATGGATGGATTGGATACTATAGTATAGTATTATATTACTTATGGACGACGAGTGCACTGACGACACAGAGGTAGGTACAGCCGTGGCCTACCGTACTGCTATATATATATATATATATATATATATATATATTATACTGTATAATAATAATAACGGACCTGGTGGACACTGTCAGCAGACTGCTAAACTAGTATGAAGAAAAAAAAACCCACCACAGGTATACAATGTAGATGGATGGATTGGATACTATAGTATAGTATTATATTACTTATGGACGACGAGTGCACTGACGACACAGAGGTAGGTACAGCCGTGGCCTACCGTACTGCTATATATATATATATATATATATATATATTATACTGTATAATAATAATAACGGACCTGGTGGACACTGTCAGCAGACTGCAAAACTAGTATGAAGAAAAAAAAACCCACCACAGGTATACAATGTAGATGGATGGATTGGATACTATAGTATAGTATTATATTACTTATGGACGACGAGTGCACTGACGACACAGAGGTAGGTACAGCCGTGGCCTACCGTACTGCTATATATATATATATATATATATATATATATATATATATATAATATACTGTATAATAATAGTAATAACGGACCTGGTGGACACTGTCAGCAGACTGCTAGACTAGTATGAAGAAAAAAAAACCACCACAGGTATACAATGTAGATGGAAGGATAGTATAGTATTATATTACTTATGGACGACGAGTGCACTGACGACACAGAGGTAGGTACAGCCGTGGCCTACCGTACTGCTATATATACATATATATATATATATATATATATATATATATAATATACTGTATAATAATAATAACGGACCTGGTGGACACTGTCA
The DNA here is from genome assembly GCF_028390025.1 of Pseudophryne corroboree. NCBI lineage: Eukaryota > Metazoa > Chordata > Amphibia > Anura > Myobatrachidae > Pseudophryne > Pseudophryne corroboree. The sequence goes on from NC_086445.1 coordinate 699,442,981, forward strand.
GCAGACTGCTAAACTAGTATGAAGAAAAAAAAAAGCACCACAGGTATACAATGTAGATGGAAGGATAGTATAGTATTATATTACTTATGGACGACGAGTGCACTGACGACACAGAGGTAGGTACAGCCGTGGCCTACCGTACTGCTATATATATATATATATATATATATAATATACTGTATAATAATAATAACGGACCTGGTGGACACTGTCAGCAGACTGCTAAACTAGTATGAAGAAAAAAAAAGCTACCACAGGTATACAATGTAGATGGATGGATACTATAGTATAGTATTATATTACTTATGGACGACGAGTGCACTGACGACACAGAGGTAGGTACAGCCGTGGCCTACCATACTGCTATATATATATATATATATATATATATATATATATAATATACTGTATAATAATAATAACGGACCTGGTGGACACTGTCAGCAGACTGCTAAACTAGTATAAAGAAAAAAAAAACCACCACAGGTATACAATGTAGATGGATGGATAGTATAGTATTATATTACTTATGGACGACGAGTGCACTGACGACACAGAGGTAGGTACAGCCGTGGCCTACCGTACTGCTATATATATATATATATATATATAATATATTGTATAATAATAATAACGGACCTGGTGGACACTGTCAGCAGACTGCTAAACTAGTATGAAGAAAAAAAAACCCACCACAGGTATACAATGTAGATGGATGGATTGGATACTATAGTATAGTATTATATTACTTATGGACGACGAGTGCACTGACGACACAGAGGTAGGTACAGCCGTGGCCTACCGTACTGCTATATATATATATATATATATATATAATATACTGTATAATAATAATAACGGACCTGGTGGACACTGTCAGCAGACTGCTAAACTAGTATGAAGAAAAAAAAACCCACCACAGGTATACAATGTAGATGGATGGATACTATAGTATAGTATTATATTACTTATGGACGACGAGTGCACTGACGACACAGAGGTAGGTACAGCCGTGGCCTACCGTACTGCTATATATATATATATATATATATATATATAATATACTATATAATAATAACGGACCTGGTGGACACTGTCAGCAGACTGCTTAACTAGTATGAAGAAAAATAAAGCCACCACAGGAGTGTTTTTCAGGCAGACAAACGTATACTGGACTGGTGGTCACTGTCAGCAAAACTGTGCACTGTACTCCTGCTATAACTGCTCCCCAGTCACCACAATTAGGCAGTGTGAGCAGTACACTCAGCACAGATATATGCAGCAGTGCAGCACACTGAGTGAGCACAGATATGGTGGAGCGTTTTTTTTCAGGCAGAGAAACAACGGATTAAACTCACTGGTGGTATAATCAAAACCCTGCACTGCACTGCCCTAACAGCTGCTCCCCGTCCCCAATCCTCCCCACAATTATAAGTCACTCAGTCTTTTCTACTATAATGGAGAGGACGCAAGCCACGTCCTCTCCCTATCAATCTCAATGCATGTGTGAAAATGGCGGTGACGCGCGGCTCCTTATATAGAATCCGAATCTCGCGAGAATCCGACAGCGGGATGATGACGTTCGGGCGCACTCGGGTTAACCGAGCAAGGTGGAAGGATCTGAGTCGCTCGGACCCGTGAAAAAAAAGGTGAAGTTCGGGCGGGTTCGGATCCCGAGGATCCGAACCCGCTCATCACTAATATATAAACATACTGTGAGTATATACTGTACACAAACATATATGCGGATTTATATATATATATAAATATATATATACAGTACATACACAAACACTCATGAAACATACATACATACTGTACATACACAAGCTCACACATGCATACATCCATACAAATACAGATACAGTACACACATAAATACAGACTTCACACTTACATATGCAGTGTTATATGTCTGTAATCCACCAGGCGCTGAGAGCAGAGAGGCGGCAGTTTGAGAGGATGGAGGGAGCTGCTGTGGCTGAGCATGCACAGTCAGCAGCTCCCCCAGCCCCGGGGCATTCTCTTAAGCAGAGAGCTCCATAGCTCTCTGTTGCTGCAGCTCCGCCGTGGTGATCGCGAACGCGGTCGCGGCTTTTGCTGAGACAGAGACACAGCTGTCTCCGTCTCAAAATAGAAAATTCAACTCTTCAGGGGGCGTTTCCTGGTACTCGGAAACCCCCCTGCGTGCGCCACTGGGGACACCAGGGGATGAGGTGGTAGGGAGTGTTACAAAAACCCTAGTTTCGGCCCTGCCCTACAGAAGTGCATTATTCGTCATTCCTTGCTACTACACAGTCTTTCTTTGTATCTCTGCAGACAATGTACAGCATGCTTCATACCCAGTCTGCCTCACTTTGCTCCCTAAGTGCCAGAAATATAAGGATCAGTGCTCGAAGTGGGCTGGTGTACAACAGTATAGCATACTGCCACTTGCCGCACTGAGTCTGGGCATACTGGTTTTCTTTTAAAGCTTACAGCTTATTAGATCAGGGCGGGATGTACTAACAGTGATCGCAGGTCATCGCCAGTCATCGCAACGATGCTAATCGCATATGTACTAGCAGACACTAGGAGGTGACGTGTGCTGGGAGTCCCTGGGAGGTGGGGGATCGTGGAGCCGAACAAGCAGGCTTCCAGGACACAGGTAAGGGGGGGGGGGGGGGGTGGCGTGAGCGGCAGATGTGGCACTGGGCGGGGAGTGCGATGGGTTGCTTCTATATGGTACCGCCATAAAAAGAAGGCGATACTCTCCACGACGATATGTGGGCGGCCAGGTCTTAGTACATTTGATCATGCTGTAAAACCCTTGAAAACTAAGATTTTACTGCATTTTTCCCTTAGTACATCCCACCAGTGGCGTAACTACTGCCCCCGCAGCCCTCGGGGTGGCTTGGGCGCGCCGCCACTGATTTAGCGCAGATTGACATGCGGACGAGCGTACGCATGTCAATCTGCGGTCTCCTCTCCCTCCTTTCCTCCGCTGCTGCCTGCTGTGATGGAGGGACACAGAGAGCACAGCGCGCGCCTCTCCTGTGTCCCTCCTAGGTCTCCGGCGGGTCTAATAAAGGAAGTGCCGTTCGTGAGCTCTGATTGGCTCACGAACTGGCTCTTCCTTTAACAGACCCGCCGGAGACCCAGGAGGGACGCAGGAGAGGCGTGCGCTGTGCTCTCCGTGTCCCTCCATCACAGAACAGCGGGGGAGCGCGGGGGGGGGGGGGGGTGTGCACTGGGGGAGCATATGCGGCACAGAGGGCTAGGGGCATATGTGACATGTGACACTGAGGGGGCATATGTGGCACTGGGGGGGTATATGTGTACTGGCACATGGGGGGGCTATATTTGGCACTGGGGGCACGTGAGTACCTGGCACTGTGGGGGAATATCTGGCACTGGGGGCATATGTGGAACTGGGGGGGTATATGTGTATCTGGCACATGGGGGGTGGGCTATATTTGGCACTGGGGGCATGTGAGTACCTGGCACTGTGGGGGAATATCTGGCACTGGGGGCATATGTGGCACTGGGGGGGTATATGTGTACCTGGCACATGGGGGGGGGGCTATATTTGGCACTGGGGGCATGTGTGTACCTGGCACCGTGGGGGAATATCTGGCACTGGGTACATATGTGGCACTGGGAGCACAGCCCTAGCAACAAGCACTACCCCCTAGCAATGAGCATGACACCCAGTGCATGAAACCCCTGGCAACGAGCATGACACCCAGTGCATGAAACACCTGGCAACGAGCATGACACCCAGTGCATGAAACCCCTGGCAACGAGCATGACACCCTGAGCATGAAAACCCCTGGCACCGTGCATGGAACCAAGAGCATGAAACCCCTGGCAACGAGCATGACACCCAGTGCATGAAACACCTGGCAACGAGCATGACACCCAGTGCATGAAACCCCTGGCAACGAGCATGACACCCTGAGCATGAAAACCCCTGGCACCGTGCATGGAACCAAGAGCATGAAACCCCTGGCAACGAGCAGGTAATTTAAAAGTAATTAGAAGCCTTACTGTAGGACTTAATGTGTAATGGGCATTACGGTGTGTGGCATAATGTATCACGGACATTGCGGTGTGTGACATAATGTGTCACAGGCATTACGGTGTGGGGCATACTATATATACTATATCACGGGCATTGTGATATGTGCTATAATGTCTCAGGGGCATTGCAGTGTGGCATAATGTATAACGGGCATTGCGGTGTGTGGCATAGGGTATAACGGGCATTGCGGTATGTGTCACAGGCATTACGTGTATGGTATACTATATCACGGGCATTGTAATATGTGGTATAATGTCTCAGGGTCATTGCAGTGTGTGGCATAATGTATCACGGACATTGCGGTGTGTGTCATAATGTGTCACAGGCATTACGGTGTGTTGTATACTATATCACGGGCATTGTGGTATGTGGTATAATGTCTCAGGGTCATTGCAGTGTGTGTCATAATGTGTCACAGGCATTGTATGTGCTATAATGTATCAGGGGCATTGCAGTGTGTGGCATAATGTATCACGGACATTGCGGTGTGTGTCATAATGTGTCACAGACATTGTATGTGCTATAATGTATCAGGGGCATTGCAGTGTGTAGCATAATGTATAACGAGCATTGCGATTCCTGTCATAATGTGTCAGAGGCATTACGGTGTGTGGCATAATGTGTCGGGGGCATTATAGTGTGTGCATATTGTGTCATGTGCATTATTGTGTGTGGCATAATGTCTTAGGGCCATTGCATTATGTGGCATAATGTATACTGGGCATTACTATAAGGAGGAAAAATGACAAATAATGTAAGGGGCATGAATCAGGATTATTTTTCTTTCCTGTGGTGGCTAACGTCTGGGCGTGCAGGTTGCAAAACTGGGGTATAAGGTAGTCTTTTCCTGCAATGCCACGCCCCTTTATTCAAAGTCACGCCCATCCCAATGAAGCCACACCCCTTTTTGCAGCGCGCCTTCAGCGCACACATGTTTGTCCCTTTACTAGTGCCGATTATGGGGGATAAGGGATTGGGGGGGGGGGGGGGATGGAGCGCTGAATAATTTTTTGGCTTGGGGGAGAAAAATTTCTAGTTACGCCACTGCATCCCACCCTCATAGCATGTAATGCTTAGTACATTCATTGCACCGAACATCTGCTATTGTCAATCCCCCTTCTTCTCTCACTGGTGCATAGAGGGAGGGCTGGTTCCAGGTCTGCAATTGCCACCCCACAGATCTGATGCTGCCGGGACCTGAGGCAACATCCTGACTGAGATGCGGTAAGGGCAGCGAGAATGGGGAGACTACTTTGACACAAACATTCCCCCGAACCCTGCTCCCAGAGCCGTCTGCCAGGTAGATTCAGCAGCAAGAAGTGGGGGTTGGGGGCTCCGTTGCCACAAACATGCCCCCGAACTCCATCCCTGCCAGCCACCCAGAATTGCTGGAACTAAAACCAAGCAGCTGTAGTGTAATATATGCTGCTTAGTAGAGTACTATAGGCAGTGTCGGACTGGGGCATGAAGGGCCCACCAGGGGAATGCAATGGTAGGGGCCTATATTTTGGAGTGTGGCCAGTCTTCAGAGGGGGTGTGGCCAGCTGCCACAGATGGCTAACCATTAGAGAGTGCATGGTCTGGGCCCCTTGCTAAATATATATAGTAAATAAATACTGCTACTGCATACCTGATAATGTACCAGATTAATAACAGCAATGCACTATAGAAAATACACCATAGTCCTGTGCAGTAAAAGGTAACATTTATAATGTATAATTTAAGTGCACAGTCTGAAACATGATCCCTAGAGGAGGAGGCGGGCCCCCGGGCAGTGGGGCCCACCGGTGGTTTCCCATGTACCCCTGTGGGTCAGTCCAACCCTGACTATAGGTTAGAAAGAGAAGTGAGGAAGTGAGGTGCAGGAGAGAGTGATGGAAGCAGGGACTGATGTGCTGGGGCAAGTAATCCCACTTTCCCCTCTCACAAACACATATGCTTGCAGCTCCTACCCCCCTCATGGATGCTACATGATGGAATCCTAACTTTGCTGCAAACCTACAGCTCTTTCTGCCTGTCTCTCAGAGGCTTAATCTCTGTGGTCTCTCTTCATACCTTTCTCTTCTCAGGCATTAGGTGGGCATCATGGCAGATGCCACTGCCCCACCCTTTTTGCCTGCTGGGGAGTGCAGAGGTTTCATCACGGCGAGACAAACTGTACTCTTTATAGGCAATGGCTTCACTTATCCTTTTATGATGTTTCCTGCTTTGCTATGCCCCTCAATTTGGCCACACCCATTTTCTCTGCAAAACCCTCCCAGCGTATAAAGCACGCAGTATCTACAATAGGCAATAATATTCAATACTGACAGGGGAGTTATTATAAGAGGTGTATCTCCATCTGTGGGGTGGGCAGGCTCCTCCTGGCTCACTATACTGAAGATGCCTAGCCTGGACACAGAAGAGAAGACTTGGAGCAGGCTTGGACACTGGAGCAGCAGGAAGTACATTGGGACAGTGTGTGTAGCTATGGGGGCAGGCGGTGGGACAGTGTGTGAGGCTATGAGAGCATTCCATGGGGCAGTGTGTGAATCTATAGCAGGGGTCAGGGAACTTTTTTACCTATTACCCCAAAATATATTTAGATACGCCAACGTTACCCCCTTGATTTGAAAGGAAGGAAATCATATATTATTGTGCATATTTTAGAGATGAGCGGGTTCGGTTTCTCTGAATCCGAACCCGCCCGAACTTCATGTTTTTTTACACGGGTCCGAGCGACTCGGATCTTTCCGCCTTGCTCGGTTAACCCGAGCGCGCCCGAACATCATCATCACGCTGTCGGATTCTTGCGAGGCTCGGATTCTATCGCGAGACTCGGATTCTATATAAGGAGCCGCGCGTCGCGGCCATTTTCACACATGCATTGAGATTGATAGGGAGAGGACGTGGCTGGCGTCCTCTCCGTTTAGAAATTAAAATAGATAGGAGAGTGAGAGTGAGACACTTCATTTACTTACTGGAGCTTAGGAGGAGTTATACTAGTGACTGATGACCAGTGACCTGACCCACCAGTGCAGTTTTATAATTTATTATTATTTAATAATCCGTTCTGTTCTTGTTCTCTGCCTGAAAAAAAACGATACACAGTGACTCAGTCACACTCACATACCATATCTGTGCTCAGCCCAGTGTGCTGCATCATCTATGTATAATATCTGACTGTGCTCACACAGCTTAATTGTGGGGGAGACTGGGGAGCAGTTATAGGTTATAGCAGGAGCCAGGAGTACATATTAAACAGTGCACACTTTTGCTGCCAGAGTGCCACTGCCAGTGTGACTGACCACTGACCACTGTGACCAGTGACCTGACCACACTGACCACCAGTATAGTATATTGTGATTGTCTGCCTGAAAAAGTACACTCGTCGTGTGACTTGTGTGGTGTTTTTTTATTCTATAAAAATTAAAAAACTCATTCTGCTGACAGACAGTGTCCAGCAGGTCCCTCATTATATAATATATACCTGTCCGGCTGCAGTAGTGATATATATATATTTTTTATATCATTATTTATCATCCAGTCTATACTAGCAGCAGACACAGTACGGTAGTTCACGGCTGTAGCTACCTCTGTGTCGGCACTCGGCAGTCCATCCATAATTGTATACCACCTACCCGTGTTTTTTTTTTCTTTCTTCTTTATACATACTACATCTCATTATCATCCAGTCTATATTAGCAGCAGACACAGTACAGTACGGTAGTCCACGGCTGTAGCTACCTCTGTGTCGGCACTCGGCAGTCCATCCATAATTGTATACCACCTACCCGTGGTTTTTTTTTCTTTCTTCTTTATACATACTACATCTCATTATCATCCAGTCTATATTAGCAGCAGACACAGTACAGTATGGTAGTCCACGGCTGTAGCTACCTCTGTGTCGGAACTCGGCAGTCCATCCATAATTGTATACCACCTACCCGTGGTTTTTTTTTTCTTTCTTCTTTATACATACTACATCTCATTATCATCCAGTCTATATTAGCAGCAGACACAGTACAGTACGGTAGTCCACGGCTGTAGCTACCTCTGTGTCGGCACTCGGCAGTCCATCCATAATTGTATACGACCTACCCGTGGTTTTTTTTTTCTTTCTTCTTTATACATACTACATCTCATTATCATCCAGTCTATATTAGCAGCAGACACAGTACAGTACGGTAGTCCACGGCTGTAGCTACCTCTGTGTCGGCACTCGGCAGTCCATCCATAATTGTATACCACCTACCCGTGTTTTTTTTTTCTTTCTTCTTTATACATACTACATCTCATTATCAACCAGTCTATATTAGCAGCAGACACAGTACGGTAGTTCACGGCTGTAGCTACCTCTGTGTCGGCACTCGGCAGTCCATCCATAATTGTATACTAGTATCCATCCATCTCCATTGTTTACCTGAGGTGCCTTTTAGTTGTGCCTATTAAAATATGGAGAACAAAAATGTTGAGGTTCCAAAATTAGGGAAAGATCAAGATCCACTTCCACCTCGTGCTGAAGCTGCTGCCACTAGTCATGGCCGAGACGATGAAATGCCAGCAACGTCGTCTGCCAAGGCCGATGCCCAATGTCATAGTACAGAGCATGTCAAATCCAAAACACCAAATATCAGTAAAAAAAGGACTCCAAAACCTAAAATAAAATTGTCGGAGGAGAAGCGTAAACTTGCCAATATGCCATTTACCACACGGAGTGGCAAGGAACGGCTGAGGCCCTGGCCTATGTTCATGGCTAGTGGTTCAGCTTCACATGAGGATGGAAGCACTCAGCCTCTCGCTAGAAAACTGAAAAGACTCAAGCTGGCAAAAGCACCGCAAAGAACTGTGCGTTCTTCGAAATCCCAAATCCACAAGGAGAGTCCAATTGTGTCGGTTGCGATGCCTGACCTTCCCAACACTGGACGTGAAGAGCATGCGCCTTCCACCATTTGCACGCCCCCTGCAAGTGCTGGAAGGAGCACCCGCAGTCCAGTTCCTGATAGTCAGATTGAAGATGTCAGTGTTGAAGTACACCAGGATGAGGAGGATATGGGTGTTGCTGGCGCTGGGGAGGAAATTGACCAGGAGGATTCTGATGGTGAGGTGGTTTGTTTAAGTCAGGCACCCGGGGAGACACCTGTTGTCCGTGGGAGGAATATGGCCGTTGACATGCCTGGTGAAAATACCAAAAAAATCAGCTCTTCAGTGTGGAGGTATTTCAACAGAAAAGCGGACAACAGGTGTCAAGCCGTGTGTTGCCTTTGTCAAGCTGTAATAAGTAGGGGTAAGGACGTTAACCACCTCGGAACATCCTCCCTTATACGTCACCTGCAGCGCATTCATAATAAGTCAGTGACAAGTTCAAAAACTTTGGGCGACAGCGGAAGCAGTCCACTGACCAGTAAATCCCTTCCTCTTGTAACCAAGCTCACGCAAACCACCCCACCAACTCCCTCAGTGTCAATTTCCTCCTTCCCCAGGAATGCCAATAGTCCTGCAGGCCATGTCACTGGCAATTCTGACGAGTCCTCTCCTGCCTGGGATTCCTCCGATGCATCCTTGCGTGTAACGCCTACTGCTGCTGGCGCTGCTGTTGTTGCTGCTGGGAGTCGATGGTCATCCCAGAGGGGAAGTCGTAAGCCCACTTGTACTACTTCCAGTAAGCAATTGACTGTCCAACAGTCCTTTGCGAGGAAGATGAAATATCACAGCAGTCATCCTGCTGCAAAGCGGATAACTGAGGCCTTGACAACTATGTTGGTGTTAGACGTGCGTCCGGTATCCGCCGTTAGTTCACAGGGAACTAGACAATTTATTGAGGCAGTGTGCCCCCGTTACCAAATACCATCTAGGTTCCACTTCTCTAGGCAGGCGATACCGAGAATGTACACGGACGTCAGAAAAAGACTCACCAGTGTCCTAAAAAATGCAGTTGTACCCAATGTCCACTTAACCACGGACATGTGGACAAGTGGAGCAGGGCAGGGTCAGGACTATATGACTGTGACAGCCCACTGGGTAGATGTATGGACTCCCGCCGCAAGAACAGCAGCGGCGGCACCAGTAGCAGCATCTCGCAAACGCCAACTCTTTCCTAGGCAGGCTACGCTTTGTATCACCGCTTTCCAGAATACGCACACAGCTGAAAACCTCTTACGGCAACTGAGGAAGATCATCGCGGAATGGCTTACCCCAATTGGACTCTCCTGTGGATTTGTGGCATCGGACAACGCCAGCAATATTGTGTGTGCATTAAATATGGGCAAATTCCAGCACGTCCCATGTTTTGCACATACTTTGAATTTGGTGGTGCAGAATTTTTTAAAAAACGACAGGGGCGTGCAAGAGATGCTGTCGGTGGCCAGAAGAATTGCGGGACACTTTCGGCGTACAGGCACCACGTACAGAAGACTGGAGCACCACCAAAAACTACTGAACCTGCCCTGCCATCATCTGAAGCAAGAAGTGGTAACGAGGTGGAATTCAACCCTCTATATGCTTCAGAGGTTGGAGGAGCAGCAAAAGGCCATTCAAGCCTATACAATTGAGCACGATATAGGAGGTGGAATGCACCTGTCTCAAGTGCAGTGGAGAATGATTTCAACGTTGTGCAAGGTTCTGATGCCCTTTCAACTTGCCACACGTGAAGTCAGTTCAGACACTGCCAGCCTGAGTCAGGTCATTCCCCTCATCAGGCTTTTGCAGAAGAAGCTGGAGACATTGAAGGAGGAGCTAACACGGAGCGATTCTGCTAGGCATGTGGGACTTGTGGATGGAGCCCTTAATTCGCTTAACAAGGATTCACGGGTGGTCAATCTGTTGAAATCAGAGCACTACATTTTGGCCACTGTGCTCGATCCTAGATTTAAAGCCTACCTTGGATCTCTCTTTCCGGCAGACACAAGTCTGCTGGGGTTGAAAGACCTGCTGGTGAGAAAATTGTCAAGTCAAGCGGAACGCGACCTGTCAACATCTCCTCCTTCACATTCTCCCGCAACTGGGGGTGCGAGGAAAAGGCTCAGAATTCCGAGCCCACCCGCTGGCGGTGATGCAGGGCAGTCTGGAGCGACTGCTGATGCTGACATCTGGTCCGGACTGAAGGACCTGACAACGATTACGGACATGTCATCTACTGTCACTGCATATGATTCTCTCACCATTGAAAGAATGGTGGAGGATTATATGAGTGACCGCATCCAAGTAGGCACGTCACACAGTCCGTACTTATACTGGCAGGAAAAAGAGGCAATTTGAAGGCCCTTGCACAAACTGGCTTTATTCTACCTAAGTTGCCCTCCCACAAGTGTGTACTCCGAAAGAGTGTTTAGTGCCGCCACTCACCTTGTCAGCAATCGGCGTACGAGGTTACATCCAGAAAATGTGGAGAAGATGATGTTCATTAAAATGAATTATAATCAATTCCTCCGTGGAGACATTGACCAGCAGCAATTGCCTCCACAAAGTACACAGGGAGCTGAGATGGTGGATTCCAGTGGGGACGAATTGATAATCTGTGAGGAGGGGGATGTACACGGTGATATATCGGAGGATGATGATGAGGTGGACATCTTGCCTCTGTAGAGCCAGTTTGTGCAAGGAGAGATTAATTGCTTCTTTTTTGGTGGGGGTCCAAACCAACCCGTCATTTCAGTCACAGTCGTGTGGCAGACCCTGTTACTGAAATGATGGGTTGGTTAAAGTGTGCATGTCCTGTTTATACAACATAAGGGTGGGTGGGAGGGCCCAAGGACAATTCCATCTTGCACCTCTTTAATTTTTCTTTGCGTCATGTGCTGTTTGGGGAGGGTTTTTTGGAAGGGACATCCTGCGTGACACTGCAGTGCCACTCCTAGATGGGCCCGGTGTTTGTGTCGGCCACTAGGGTCGCTTATCTTACTCACACAGCTACCTCATTGCGCCTCTTTTTTTCTTTGCGTCATGTGCTGTTTGGGGAGGGTTTTTTGGAAGGGACATCCTGCGTGACACTGCAGTGCCACTCCTAGATGGGCCCGGTGTTTGTGTCGGCCACTAGGGTCGCTTATCTTACTCACACAGCTACCTCATTGCGCCTCTTTTTTTCTTTGCGTCATGTGCTGTTTGGGGAGGGTTTTTTGGAAGGGACATCCTGCGTGACACTGCAGTGCCACTCCTAGATGGGCCCGGTGTTTGTGTCGGCCACTAGGGTCGCTTATCTTACTCACACAGCTACCTCATTGCGCCTCTTTTTTTCTTTGCGTCATGTGCTGTTTGGGGAGGGTTTTTTGGAAGGGACATCCTGCGTGACACTGCAGTGACACTCCTAGATGGGCCCGGTGTTTGTGTCGGCCACTAGGGTCGCTTAGCTTAGTCATCCAGCGACCTAGGTGCAAATTTTAGGACTAAAAATAATATTGTGAGGTGTGAGGTATTCAGAATAGACTGAAAATGAGTGTAAATTATGGTTTTTGAGGTTAATAATACTTTGGGATCAAAATGACCCCCAAATTCTATGATTTAAGCTGTTTTTTAGTGTTTTTTGAAAAAAACACCCGAATCCAAAACACACCCGAATCCGACAAAAAAAATTCGGTTAGGTTTTGCCAAAACGCGGTCGAACCCAAAACACGGCCGCGGAACCGAACCCAAAACCAAAACACAAAACCCGAAAAATTTCCGGCGCTCATCTCTAGCATATTTACTGGTTATCACTGGTTACGTGGCATTTCTGAGATACTGTGTGTGTGTGTGTGTGTGTGTGTGTGTGTGTGTGTGTTTATATATATATATATATATATATATATATATTGTGGCAGGAGAGGTACTTTGCCACCTGTAAGGTACACACAGGGTCCTGGGGGTGGATGGGAAGTGTGGATGGATCGGGTTGCCATCCATTTGGCCTAGACCAGGTCTTATAGGCTTCTTAGCCCAAGAAGCTGCTTCATCAGCCAGCACCTGGGTGCTGGGTTTAAAGCAAAGTCTCTCCCATGAGTCATGGCTCCTGAAGGCAGTTAGTGTCCAGGTGATATGCCTGCTAGGGACAGTGGGATCCGGAAGACTGGGGCACTAGTGTCAGGATGCCGGGACCTGAAGGTTTCCTTATTTAGTAAGAGGGAGTGAGACAGGGGCCTAAACTCCCTGGTTGTTTATACTAAAGACAGTGATCTTTGTTTTATGTGTATCTTTGTTTTGAGCAACCTGAATAAAAGGTATTTGTTGTTTTTCCACAAGCCTGGAGTCAGTCGCTGGTGGAATTTTTATAGCAGAGCACATTCTAGCAAAACTCCTGTTACAAATGGCGCCTGAACAGGGACCCTTCTGCTAGTCGTGTCACATGTGGCAGAGGACCCAAGAGCTGCAAGGTAGCGGCACACATACCAGCGAACTCCAGACCAAGCTGAACTCGTGGGCATCAGTACCAGACCAAGGGTTTTGTAAGTAGTGGTTAAACCAAACCCCACGGGGTAAAAATAATGATATGTTTTGTTTAAACTGAATGTGTTTGATTGTGGTGCAAAGGTTTGCATTGGCAGCAAAGAGATTAAACAGGGTGCATGGCCTGTTGTGTCTTATATGCTTTGCACCATTCATTGAAAGTAGTTGTGCTGATTTGCTCTAAGGGGTTGCAAGCAGCTGATAATTTATGACTGAATTTCTTTTTCAAGCTTATTTTTACCTGTGCCTGTAAAATCTGGTAATGGGAGTCTGGTGTCCCTGTTAATTAGCTCATTAAGACCAATCAAGCAAAGTTGAAACCTTTTATAAATGTGGTTCAATTTAAATAGAGAAATTTTGTGGCACTATGTGTCCCAGCAATCCCTGAGTTCTAGTTTTAAGAGCCTGAAGGGAGAAGTTGGTTATTTGCACTACCAATGTAAGGTATTTGGGACCACTATGTACATGCTACATTTCAGTGCTTTGTGAAAAGCTTAATCTGTTCCAAAAAATAAAAAGGAATTTTTATTTTCCCTTTCACTTATGGGCCCTACAGACTCTGCGATGTGCCGCTGAGCTGCCCGACCGCCGATACAGCAGACGGGCGACCCGGCGGCGGGGGGGCAGTGACGGGGGGGAGTGAAGTTTCTTCACTCCCCCCGTCACCCGGCTCCGTAGACGTGCAGGCAAATATGGACGACCTCATCCATATTGGCCTGCATGCACAGCCGACGGGGCATCAGCGATGAACGAGCGCGGGGCCGCGCATTGTTCATCGCTGGTGTCTCCACACTGACAGATATGAACGTTATCTCGTTCATTAATGAACGAGATCGTTCATATCTTGCAGTGTTATCACCCAGTGCGTAGGGCACATTACAGTTTTCAAAGGTAACAGGGTGAATAAAGATTTTCAGATATACAGCCTATTCTGAAGTGTCTCTTCAAATGGGTAACAAAAAGAGAATTCATGCTAAAAAAACCAAAAGGGGTGACAGCTCTAACACCTCAGGTCAGGAACTTATGTGACCCTATTAAAGCCCCACAGTTGGAGAGTGAAGTGGAGAGCTTATTGGGGAGTAATCCAGATCTTGGGGAAGATTTTAGCATGGAACCTTTTTTTTGATGTCACATGATAAGTGACCTTGAAAGCAATGTCCAATTAAAGGACCAGGAGCTAGAAGAGCTTAAGGAAAAATGTGATTTCCTTCAAGAGCAGGTGAACATCTTAACGCAAAAGCTGGAGGAGAAGGAATCTCTTTTGTCTGACTCTCTGACCAAATTGGGAAGGAGTAGAGAAGAGATTGCCAAGCTCTCAGGCCAGGTGTCAGAGTTGCAGAAAACCTTGGCAAAGGCTAAAACCAGATCTGAAAACTTTGTAGTACATAGCCAAGGACTATTAGAGGAAATCTCCTGTGACCAGACACGATATGGGAGTTTGGTGCTGGCCAATAAGGCTCTGTTGCAAGACTTGGTAGAGCTTCAGGAGGAGGTTTCTAAGCTAAAACCATTGGCTATGCCTAGTTTCAGTTCAGAAACATGCGTAGCTACACCAATTGCTGAAGACATTATGCCAAAAATTGGGTCAGAGACATTATCAGCCGAAGTGGAGATGCCATCTTCGGGGGAAATGATGCCAACGGTGGTGCAGGCTGCAGAAGAATGGTACCATACGGTAGTGAAACCCAGCTATACTGGATTCCCTGTTCCAGCCAGAAGGAACAGGAAAGTTGAGCCAGAGCTGCAAGTGCCTAAGGCCCGGAAGGCTCCCTGCTATGCCACTAGTAAGGCCACCTGCCTGGAAAGTGGAAATGAGGGCCCTTCCTCAGAGGTAGAGCATTTACAGGCACGAATGTCCATTCAGTTGGTATTGCTGTTCCAGAGCATGCAGGACCTGCAAGAGCCCATCGTAGAACTGGTCTTATCTGAGCTGTAGGTTGATTCTGTTGAGGTCTTGGAAACCCAGGATTCTTCTCCTGTTGACGTGATGTACGTTCAGAAGTCAATCCCAGAAGGGACAACACAGGTTCAGAAGCCCCCGGTTCTGGACATCCAGTGCACATGTGAGACTTTCTCTGACGAATAACAGACAAAGACCGTACCTTTGGAGGTGTCTCGCCTACGTGAGCTAGTCATGGCTAAGCTAGTTGCAATACAGGAGTCCACTTCTGAAGTCATCCAGGAACCTGCTTCTGAAGGGGTTCCCCTCGTGTATGAGGAGGATAAGGTGCAAGATTTCGATCTTGGGGTTGTTGCACCTTGGCATGATCCCCCACGAGAGACTCAAGATCCAATTGCTGAACTGGGACAGTTCATAAAGGACACACTAAGTAAGGAGCAAGAACCTGTCTCAGAGGAATCGGTGCAGAGTCCCATTTCTGAGGTTGCTCTACCCAGGGAGAGTTCTCTATATGAGACACGAGAGCTGGAAAACTTGAGGGGAGAGTTCCAAAAACTGGCCCTAAGTAACAGCCAGCTAAAAGAAACAGTGAAGGAAATTCCTAAACTATGGAGTCGGATAAGAGACTTGGAGAAGAGACTCAAAATGGGTTATGTGCCGGTCATAGAACAGCAGGAGACAGTGACTAGGGTCAAAGTTGGGAGATCGGAGGACCAAGCAGTCACGTTAATAAAGAAAATGTTGCCAAAGCTGGAAAGACTGAAGGAAGCACTAAAAGTTCAACAAATGAAAGGACTTTCTGAGACTCAGGACCAATGCTTCACTCTGAGGGAAAGGGTGGGGGCAAAGTTGGACCATGACCTCAGAACAGTTAAAGACAGGGCAGAGACTAGGTGTTACTGGTGCCAAGAGCAGGGCCATAAAATGTGGAATTGTCCATATAGGCCAAGACCAGTGAGGGCTGGGGTGACTACTAGGCCCAAAGTGAACTTAAAAACCTTCCCCAGTCCAGAGTTGGTTAAGGTCAGGTGTCACAAACACCCAGACAAGAATGAAGCAACTTCCTCAGTAGCCAGTAAATCCGAGCCCGATAAGGGAAACATCCCTAAAGGTGGAAATGTCCAGAGAAGGGGAAGTTTAGTGGGCAACAGGAAGTTGTCCATTAAAATGACCACTTCAGCCACTATGCCAAAGTGGAGGGAAAGGGAAGGTGGCACAGTGGAGTCAGTGCCACCAACCTTTAATGGAAATAGATTCCAAGGCCAGTAAAAAGGGCCTCAGGCGTGTACTTGGGAGAGGAACTTGGGACCCAGGTGTATGGGCCCAAGTTATGTCCCAAAGATTTGTCAGCCCAAAGTAATTGGCAAATGTGAAACCTTGACAATGTCACATGCTGCTTTTCTGAGCCAGCAAAAAAATGAGGGAAAGGGTATGTGGCAGGAGACGTACTTTGCCACCTGTAGTCTACGCACAGGGTCCTGGGGGTGGATAGGAAGTGTGGATGGATCGGGTTCCCATCCATTTGGCCTAGACCAGGTCTTATAGGTTTCTTAGCCCAGAAAGCTGCTTCATCAGCCAACACCTGGGTGCTGGGTTTAAAGCAGAGACTCTCCCATGAGTCAGGGCTCCTGAAGGCAGTTAGTGTCCAGGTGATAGGCCTGCTAGGGACAGTGGGATTGAGAGGGCTGGGCCACTAGTGTCAGGATGCCGGGACCTAAAGGTTTCCTTATTAAGTAAGAGGGAGTGAGGCAGGGCCTAACCTCCCTGGTTGTTTATACTAGATACAGTGATCTTTGTTTTATGTGTATCTTTGTTTTTGAACAACCTGAATAAAAGGTATTTGTTGTTTTTGCACAATCCTGGAGTCGATTGTTTGTGGATTTTTGTAGCAGAGCACATTCTAGCAAGTCTCCTGTAACAATATATGTCTCCAATCAAATGGTCGGCACTCAGAGACTGTCATCAAGTTCAAATTGTATTCAACATACCGTGAATGATGGTAAAGTTTAACGTTTTCGGGGACACAGCCCCGTCCTCAGAACCACGCCAACCAGCCCCGTCCTCAGAACCACGCCAACCAGCCCGTCTACCATCAACTGCTCAAACATCTCAGCATCACCGGTCCACAGTAAAAACAGGTCGTTAAGCCAACCACGATCAAATACACCTATTCAATAAGTGGGGAGTCCCTCAACTATCTGGACGTAAGAGTGACCATTAAGGAAGGCAAATTGATCACAAGCCTGTACTCTAAGCCATCGGACAAGAATGTCCTGCTGAGAGCTAACAGCCATCATCCGGGACCACTTAAGGATGGTCTCCCGAGGTCACAAATGATAAGAGCCTCAAGGATCATCAGCGATCGGTCCAGTTTGGATCAAGAACCAGAACATATGGTTACGAAGTTCGTCCAGAGGGGGTACGACTATCATAAATTACAACAACAGAAAGCAGAAATTATGTTGATACCGAGGGAAACCCTACTTAAACCGGTCGTGCGGAGTGCAAAGGCGGTGATCCCATTTGTTAACACCTTTAATACAGCCAGTCCGGTAATTCAGAGAGCATCAAGGGCCCTATGGCCAATTGTAGCTTCGGACAAAAAGCTCCCAACATTTAAGGACAAACGCCCTATGCTGTGTTACTCAAGGGGTAAGAGTATAAAGGACATTATTGTACACTCTGATGTTACAGGCTTCCAAAATGAGGTAGAGAGGCCCACCTTGTTCCTAACCAAACCTCCTGGTTGTTACAGATGTCTTAAATGTACAACGTGCAGCAGTATGATAGTAGGGTCTACGTTTAAGCATCCCCACAAAGAGAGGACATTCCAGATCAGACACGTGGTGACGTGCATGACGACACACATTGTATACCTGTTGTCATGCCCCTGCCATTTGCTTTATGTGGGAAAATCAATCAGGACCTTGAGAGAGAGGATGGCCCTGCATAGGTCTGCGATCAAACAGGCACTGGCCGGTAAACCATCGGAACAACCCGTAGCACGCCACTTTGCGCTGATGGGACACTCGCTAAATGACATAAAACATCAGATCATAGACCATGTTCCTAGAAGCATCAGAGGAGGGGATCGGGACCGCAATCTTCTGCATATTGAATCCAAGTGGATCCATGAACTTGGCACAATAAGTCCAGGAGGACTGAATGAGAAATTCTCGTGGAACATTTTCATATAAAAGTAGTCATGGACCTTGCCAATGCCCCCCCCCCCCCCCCCTTTTTTTTCTTCCCATTCATGCATTTGTGTCTTTATGTGTTTTTATCTTTGTTCTTCTCTTGGTACTTTTAGGCATAACTGGCTCTGACGTTATTTGAGGAGGGGATGTATTATCTGTGCATGGATGCTGTCAGCGCTATCCTGGCTGGGACTGGTAACCCTGTGGTCTTGCACACATTATATACTATATATTCTTGTTTGCGCTAGCCAATAATTTTGGCCTCTAGGCTGTTTGAGCTTGTTATATTTGATATTTGCATATTTGTGGTATTGTAACATAATGGTGCCCGAAGCCAGGCACGGTGCCGGCATCCAGACACAGCCCTGCCTCTAGGCCCTCCGTGTACCACTGAGCGATACTAACAGTTTGGGATCTTTAAGAGCAGTGGTCTAATAGAGGTGGTGGGACTCTGTATACGTGGAGTGCACGGTTCTCTTGTAATATTAAGTACACCTTCACTACTGGTTTAATTATGTTTCCTCACAGCGCTTCATAGTGAACAGCGGCGTCCAGGTTGCTATGGCAACCGACGGGCGCAGCAGCGGTGAGGTCATCGCATAGCGACCGGAAGTACAGCGGGATCTCCGCGTCTCCGGTCACGCACTGAGCACTGGCGGGCTTCTCCTGAATAAAAGGTATGTTTTAGTCTTCACACATTGTTACATACCTTGACAAAGGGGCATGTGAGCCCCGAAACGTTGGCTACCTGTATGCTTTGATTACACTTTTCGTCTATTTAAATCCTCGAGTGCCGCTGTCTTCATTTGGGAGTTTGCAAATTTGTCTCAGAAGGCACCGGGGTATAGGAGCAAGCCAGGAAGAGTGCTGGTCCATTCTACAGTGTGTATATATATATATATATATATATATATATATATATATAATTATTTTCGCCGATTATTTTTTGGCAATGAATGGGTTAATTAACACTTTCTCCCCAAAACACCAGAATAAACGTAAGAAAGATGGATGAGGGGGGAAGGGGCACACGACTTTTAGGAGACAGATGGTCACATCCTCACCTCAGTAATGTCAGTGGGAATTTCCCACTGTTATGTGGGCCACTGTCTGATCCTACGGAAATCCGTCAGCGGTCAGCCACAGAGCACTTCAAGTTCTGTGTGTGGGTTGGTGGGCCGCAGGACAGCGCAGGGCGGGCGTGAGGGAGCGCGGTGTGACGTCAGCACGTCACACCACGGCCAAGAACACAGCACAGGGCGGCCAGGAGCACAGAGCAGGGTGGGCAGGAGGGAGCGCAAACCGGCCGGTGCGGCACGAGGCTGTGTCTTGGCAGCGTGACCATCCATTACCCCCAGGAATTTCATTTTTACCCTATTTGGGGTAATATACCCCGGTTCCCTGACCATTGATCTATAGGGTAGTGTGTGAGGCACAGGGGCAGTGTGTGACTATGGGGCAGCGTGTGATGCTATAGGCTCAAACTATTGGACAGTGTGTGAGGCTATGGGCCCAAGCGATAGAGCAGTGTGTGAGGCTATGTGCCCAGGTTAGGGGCAGCATGTGAGGCTATGTGCCCAGGTGATGGGGTAGTGTGTGAGGCTATGGGCCCAAGTGATGGAGCAGTGTGTGAGGCTATGTGCCCAGGTTAGGGGCAGTGTGTGAGACTATGGGGCAGTGTATAAGGCTATGGGCCTGGGTTATGGGCAATGTGTGAGGCCATAGGCACACAGGCTATAGGGCAGTGTGTCAAGTTATAGGCCCGGGTTATGGGGTAGTGTGTGTGGCTATGGGCCCAGGTTATGGGGCAGTGTGTGAGGCTATGGTGCAGTGTGTGGGGCTCAGGGGCAGTGTGTGACTATGGGGCAGTGTGTGAAGCTATAGGCTCAGGCTATGGGGCAGTGCGTGAGGATGTGAGTGCGAGGCTGTAGGCAGCGTGTGAGACTATGGGGCGCGAGGCAGTGGGCAGTGTGTGAGGCTCATTTTTCATTTTGCCCTGGGTGCCAAAACCCTAGCTACTCTCCTGAATAACATCCCATAGAGGGTGCTACAATACTACTATATGCATACAAGACTAAACAGTTTGTATAAAGTAGCACAATTTTCAATAATGTTGTTCCTGACCTTTAACAGGTTATATCAAATTCTTCCATGTAACAATGGTACTGCAGCTGTTTCTCCATATATCTTCTGCTTCTTGAAATTGTTGTAACTGAATTTAATATTTAATGAGTGAACTAATTTTACATGTTTTTGAGTCGCTATAATCAGAAAAATATTTTCGGTTTCTCTGCTCATTCAAGTCAATTAAGTATTTTACATTGTTGACTTATTTTGGTTGATTCAGGGCTTTATGTTTCGTGAAATCTGTGAATATACAGCATATAGCTATGGCCAATGCATAAATGATTATTATCTTTTATTTATAATGCGCCACATGGGTCATCCAGTGCCATACACAGTGGAGGAACATAGCAACATTGCAAAGTACAAGGGTCTAAAGAGTAGTTACACTTAAGAACACAACATTACATATATACATAATTAAAACCTGCAGAATACGGAATTACACTGAGGGAGAGACCACGCCAGCACAAGAGGGCAGGATAAGTGTGGAGCAGAGGCAGGTTATTGCAACCGGAATATGACAGCTCCATTATAGTAGCTTAAGAATGTGGATCAGTAATTTCTGTAGAAACGGACTCAGTATATACAAAGGTTCACTAGATCAATAGACCATGAGCTTCGCGTGCACTATTTGTTTCTGATCATATAACCTATATTATTTTCCCAATGAAGGGTTGTGTGTACAGTGAGGATTTTTTTTTTTAAGGTATAGCCAGACTGCACTCACCATGTGATGGGATAACCTGCAGCATAGAGAAACACAGGTGCGTGAAATCTATATCCTCATATTTCAATCTTTTTTAAATGATGGTGTGCCTAAAAGATTTTACATCAATAAATGACAAATACGTATTGAAATCATTGGTCTTTGTCAATCACGGATACTTATACTGTATTATGACCTTTCAGTTAAACCCAGTCTTTTTTCATGTCAAAGAATACAATGTACAGTCTTATGTCCCTCCATAATAATAAGTGCCAGAATCATTGCTGCTTGGCTATCTATGCAATTATCATCTCCTAATTGAAATAGCAGTGAAGTCCAAATCAATATCTAAAATCACTTAATAAACATTAAAATCATTACATTTTGTTTTGATGTAGACTATCATAGCAGTGAAGTACTGAGCCAGACAATTCCGATAGGTTATTCTTGCGACAGCAGAATACACAAGTTACAGAGTGGGAGATGTTTCGCTGTTTGTTTGACATAAAATAAACACCACATGCTTTTGTCAAATTCTGGATACAAGGAGCAGTGCTTTTATTACCATAAATGTTCCCTGCTACAGTTCAGATTAGGAGAAAATACAGTATATTGATGGTGCTAAAAGAATTGCGTAGCATGCAGTTGTGGGGGTAATTGAGACCTGATCGCTGGGCAGCCATTTTTGCAGCCCTGCGATCGGATAGTCGCCGCCTACACGAGGAGGGTATTTTAGCTGTGCAAATGTGCGATCGCATGTGTAGTAGAGTTGCACAAACTGATTTTGTGCAGTCTCTGCGCAGCCCAGGACTTACTCAGCCACTGCAATCACTTCAGCCTTTCCGGGACTGATTTGACGTCAGACACCCTCCCTTCCAATGCTTGAACACGCCTGCGTTTTTCCAAACACTCCCTGAAAACGGTTAGTTGCCACCCACAAACGCCCTCTTCCTGTCAATCTCCTTGCGATAACCAGTGCATTCGGAATTTTCGCACCATCCCGTCGCTGACCGGCGATCCCCGTTGCTGCGGTCCGTCACGCCTGCGCAGTTCAGATCTGTGAGAAAACGCAGCCTAGCGATCAGGTCTGAATCAGCCCCTGTGTCCAAATACAGCTAGCCTCACATTGAGCCAAATAGCCCCGTTTGGCAAAATACAGACTTAGTAACTAAGCAGCACAATATGTCCCTCCACACAGGTTTATATGGAAATTGCATTTTATTTGCATCACCAATGAAACAAAAGTAGAATGCATGGGTATCCGGGGCAATGATACTGGCATTGCATGCAGTAACTGTGTATGACTCGGACACTAACCAGGGTAAAATAGGCAAAAGACTGAGGACCAATACCAGGGCCGTCTTAACAGCATTATAGACCCTAGGCAAAGCAATGCACTGGGGCCCCTACCAACCCATTCATGGGAATAATTGGAAAAAAAAAATCATAGACTACCCCTTCTGCTGTTCCGTGCCATCTCTTCAAGTACTTCTATATAGTGAATGGCTGTATGCTCTCATGCTGACAGACATTCACTGTGTGGCTGCAGGCTGGGAGGTAGGTAGCAAGACAGGTGTAATTCACAATCAGAGCAGCATTCTCTACCTACCTCTCCGGAGGCACCACCCCCAGGACTGATGCCCGCCGCCGGCCCAACCCTTCCCAGTTTGACGTTGCCTAGAATAATGGGCAGAGCCGGCCATAGGCATAGGCAAACTAGGAAATTGCCTAGGGCATTTGATATGCCTAGGGGCATCATCAGCTTCTGCTGATTAAAATGATATGCGACATACCTATATTCTGTATGTAGCATTTCATATGCAGATACAGCCACAGTCTCACACAGTATATTGGCATGTTGCATATCAGTTTAATCAGCAGAAGCTGCTTGTGCATCCTAGCCACACAGCAATGCAAATAAGATGCATTTTCATAAAAAAAAGTGCCCGACGTTAGCATTGATGCAAGATTTGTGAGGACACATCTGTATCCAAGCAGAGGCAGAGGTCACAGTGTTAGTGGCAGTGTGAGTGCTGTGTGCATGTGATTGGGTTGGTTGTGCAGTAGTGTTCAGAATATGTGTAAGGAGCATTGTGTGTCATGTAAAAATGCATTACTAATGTGCAACATATGTGTAAAGGGCCACTATATGTGTCATTATGTGTATAAGGGCATTAATAATGTGCGGCATATGTGTAACAGGGTACTAATGTATGTGTGTCATTATGTGTATAGGGGCACTAATAATGTGCAGCAAATATGTAGGGGGCACTATGTGTGTCATTATGTGTATAAGGGCATTAATAATGTGCGGCATATGTGTAAGGGACATTATATGTAAAAGGGCATTAATAAAGGTTGTCATAATGTGTAAGGTGCATTATGTTTATAAGGACATTAATGTGTCTCATATGTGTAAGGGGCATTACTGTGTGGAATTGTGTATAAATGCATTACTAATGTGTGGCATTATGTGTATAAGGTGCTCTACTATGTGGCGTTGCAAATAGAAAGGGCACTACTGTGTCGTCTAATGTGAATAAAGAGCAATAAGGTGTGGTGTAATGTGAATAAGGAGCAATTCAGTGTGATGTAATGTGAATAAGGGGCTCTACTGTGAGGAGTAATGTTTATAAGGTAAAGTGATACTACTGTGGGATGTAATATGAATTATGGACACTATCGCAAGATAAAATGTAAATAAAGTTGCAGTACTGTGTGGCGTAATTGGAATTGGGGTTACTATTGTGTGGCCATGTCCCTTCCCAGCAAGAAGATGCCCCTTTTTGGGCTGTGTGTCAAATGTGCGAACTGTTCCTATTTAAAATATAGGGGATACAAGGACTGCTATGGGTGAGGGGTAATGGTGCTGGGAAAGAGGTGCAAGGTCAGAGGCAGAACCAGCGGTGGTGCTAGGGGGCACCAGCCAAAATCTTGCCTAGGGCATCATATTGGTTAGGGCCGGCTCTGATAATGGGGCCCTGAACCGTTGCACAGTTTGCCCGTATGCTAAGATGGCACTGGCCAATGCAAGTGAAATGCACCATGCATAGTGCCACACAATGTTGTGCTTAGTCTGCAACTTTATACCAACTAAACTGTGTCAAAAATACTAATTATAACTGCCCATGACAGTATAAGCAACATTAGATGCAGTTATGACAATGACTCTAAATTCAGAAATAAGGCAGAAAGTCCATGAATCGCTGCCCATGGCTGTGTGTCTATGTTGTGCCATGCATCTCACTCCATATTGCACTAAAAGGCTAGGTGTATGAAGACCAGAGCCGGCGCTAGCCGCTCAGCAAAGGGATGCAGTGCAGGGAGGCGCCAAACTGAAGAGGCGCTCAACCTCTCCCTGCTCTGCATCCCTACTGCTGCCAGCTGCGCCTGTCACACTGGATGACAAGTAGCGGCGCTGGCAGCGAGCAGCGCGGCTCAACCCCCTTCGACTCCCCAGAAAGCCTGCAGGCAGTGTGTGGCCTCAGCCTACACACAGCGCTGTTGCCACTGACATCCGGAGTTGCCTTGCGGGTTGGGGGCGTGGCCTAATAGCGGGACCCGTGGCCACGCCCCTTTGTGGGGAAAAATCTGTTTTAAAAAGTATTTTGCTGTACAGAGCAGGGTAAGTGTAGTCCCTGATCCCTGACTCCCAGAGCCCCTCAGCCATGGTCAATTCGAGGGGGGAGTGTGATCACTGTGATCACAATCCCCCACCCACCCATATAGGAACAATAACATTAGCAGCAGCCACTCTGCCTCACTGCAGCACAGCACACTGTGCAGCATGTGCTGTGCTGCCAACATGAGAGCTGCTGCTGCTGCCCAGTAAGGTGGGAGGGGATTAGGAGTGCAGGGGACCAGGGCCCTTTCATCAGTGCCAGGCCCAAATAATTAGTACCCGCTCCCTCCCCCTCTCTGGGTCACTGACAACATCCTACAGAGCCACTGGAGTAACGGAGCCTGTGAGAAACCGGAGAAGAAGGGAGAGGAGAAGCAGCGCCTGAGCCGGGACCTCCTGCAGGTACCGGGGCCGCATTGTGGAGGGAATGAAAGCTGTACTTGGCATAGGGGGTCATTCAGAGATGAACGCAGATCGCTGCATACGCAGCCGTATCTGCGTTCACCTCTGCACATGCTCAAGGCCGCCCAGCCGGACACTACTGTGTAGTGTAATGCGACTAACGGACACTACTGTGTAGTGTAATGCGACTAACGGACACTACTGTGCAGTGTAATGTGACTGACGGACACTACTGTGCGGTGTAATGTGACTGACGGACACTACTGTGCAGTGTAATGTGACTGACAGACACTACTGTGCGGTGTAATGTGACTGACAGACACTACTGTGCGGTGTAATGTGACTGACGGACACTACTGTGCGGTGTAATGTGACTGACGGACACTACTGTGCGGTGTAATGTGACTGACGGACACTACTGTGCGGTGTAATGTGACTGACAGACACTACTGTGCGGTGTAATGTGACTGACAGACACTACTGTGCGGTGTAATGTGACTGACGGACACTACTGTGCGGTGTAATGTGACTGACGGACACTACTGTGCTGTGTAATGTGACTAATGGACACTACTGTGCGGTGTAATGTGACTGACGAACACTACTGTGCGGTGTAATGTGACTGACGAACACTACTGTGCGGTGTAATGTGACTGACGGACACTACTGTGCGGTGTAATGTGACTGACGGACACTACTGTGCGGTGTAATGTGACTGACGGACACTACTGTGCTGTGTAATGTGACTGACGGACACTACTGTGCGGTGTAATGTGACTGACGGACACTACTGTGCGGTGTAATGTGACTGACGGACACTACAGTGCGGTGTAATGTGACTGACGGACACTACTGTGCGGTGTAATGTGAGTAATGGACACTACTGTACTGTGTAATGTGACTGACGGACACTACTGTGCTGTGTAATGTGAGTAACGGACACTACTGTGCTGTGTAATGTGAGTAACGGACACTACTGTGCGGTGTAATGTGACTAATGGACACTACTGTGCGGTGTAATGTGACTGACGGACACTACTGTGCGGTGTAATGTGACTGACGACACTACTGTGCAGTGTAATGTGACTGACGGACACTACTGTGCAGTGTAATGTGAGTAACGGACACTACTGTGCGGTGTAATGTGACTAATGGACACTACTGTGCGGTGTAATGTGACTAGCGAACACTAATGTGCAGTGTGATGTGAATTTATACTGTTCTGTAGCCCCTATATTTTTGGCTCTTCCCCCTGCTGGGGGAAGTGGCATGTGTAAAAGGGTGCTCTACCTGGCGCAAAGTATAAAAGGGAACTCTACCTGGCTCAGTGTGTAAAAGGGTGCTCTATCTGGAATAATATGTGAGTGGCTCTACCTGGTGCAATATGTAAAATGGGGCTGTATCTGGCGTAATGAATATAAGGGGCACTACCTGTCGGAATGTATAGAAGTGGTACTATTGTGTGGTGTAGTTTTGAATAATAGAGACTACTGTGCATAATAATTATTTTACGTTCCTATATTATAGGTAATTTTTTTATGACAGTATATTTATGGTTCTTGAGGGGGTGGGGGCACCAAAATGTCTAGGGCGCCGAACACCCTAGCACCGGCCCTGATGAAGACCCATCTGACGCTGCAGCTAAACACTGGTGCATGTTTGCACCAAGTAGCCTGAAACGAGAGAGATAGATCAGCCCAGGCCAATCCATGGAGCACATTTAATACTGTGGCTGATCCCTGGGGAGGAACAAGCCACCATGACGTAGACCAACAACTTCTAGAACGAATGCTATTTGGCTGGACCTGCGCTTATTAGCTGTCATCGCACTGGAGCAATACAGAATTGATCCAATAGCTGGATATCCACTGCAACAAATGAAGTTTATCACTGTGTTGCCATCCAACTGCACATTCGCGACCTAGTAACAGGGGGATCCCTCTTTACAAACCCCGGAGGAGTTTAGATGAAACATATTGTAGTAGTCAGTGTAAAGTATGGTCACATCATTTTCTGCAAATGACACTGCACTTTCTCAACTACTCTCCTCAAGTACTCCTAACCGGTCAGTTTTGTGGATTTCTTTAATCATGCAAAGGTGAGTTAATCTATTTTTCTGGGTCAGTAGGTTTTAAACCTACAGTTGGAGAGAGGCTTAAGGGCGACCCCGCGGCGGGAGGAGGACTGACGGGGTGGGTGAAGTTTCTTCACTCCCCTCATCACCCAGCTCCATAGCAATGCATGCAAATATGGACGAGACTGTCCATATTGGCATGCATGCATAAGCGACCCAGCACCAACGATGAACGAGTGTGGGGCCACGCATCGTTCATTGTTGGTGCCTACACACTGAAAGATATGAACAATATTTTGTTCATTAATGAACATCGTTTGTATCTTTCAGTGATATCACCTAATGTGTAGGGCCTATTACTGGGCAACCAATTAGCACCACACCATGTACAGTATATTGCATCACATAATCCACAATACCAGGATTATATTAACAATGTCCATAAGATTTTTAAACCTCAAGGGAACCCCATTCATACCAGGGAAAATTATCCTGAATTGTGCTGAGGGTGTTTGAATAAAATTATTCAGCACCCTACAAGAATGAGCTGAATAAAGGTTATCCAATAACCTGATGAGGACTGGAACATAGAATGATTGCATACTGACAATTCCTTATGGTGTACATCTGAAGGTGGTGTGGATAGATATCTGTCGTGCCCACATAAAATAATTAGAACAGTGGTTGTGTAAGGTAACAGTTTGTACACTGTGGGTAAGAGGGATACCAGATCTGCCTAACTGTAATTGTGTGCCAAGGTAACCGTATCTTCCCACATAACGTATGCTTTATGGGCCACACTACATGCTCATACATTTTAAACTGTCCTGCTTCGTCTGCCAATTAAATAAAAATGAATCAACAGAGTGGCCCCACCAAAGTCCCCCCCCCCCCCCCCCCTCTCCAATTAAACTGCCACTTGGTCCGGTCCCGGAGGTGCTGGCGTTGCGGCATAATGACACTAATGCTATGCTGCAGGAGCTGTTCCTTCTCTTGCTGCCGCTGAGGAGCAATTCCATGCACAGCAGGTATGCCCAGCCTCCCGCCAGGAGAGCTACCTGTGTACCAGGCCCCAGCATTTCTGTTACCGTCCCTGATTGTACAATAAATCTTGTAATTGTTTTGTGAACCAAGCTTTACACTATCAGGTGTGCAAGAAGAACCATTCAAGTGCACTTATAGATTCATCTGTGCTTGTCACTGGAAGTGATCTCATGTTGTTTGTTCTCTGCCACAGACGTTCCACAAGGTTGGTGTTAGAGTTTGAGATTAAAGACACATGCTCATCTGCTCTGGTGTCCGGTTATTATTGATTCTTTCCTCACAATTTTCCATGATATAAAAAGAGTGAAAATGATGGTGCAGGATTGCAAAATCAATCTGTTTGTATCAAAACATTGCGGATGCGTGGCTGAAGTTCCGCAGAGAATGGTCCTTCACTGGCCTAGTTAAGAAGTCAAAAATGATCCAGACTTACTCGCTGCTGAATTTGGCTGGTGCTGACTGGACAGAATTTGGCTGGTGGACAAATTAGAAGCTTGTTATCTCACAGATGAAATGACACAACAAGGAGCCTGAAGTTAGGGATGTAGTTAAAATGCCACCGGATGGGATCCCTTCTGGGGAGCTGTCGGGATTTTGATGGTTGGGATGCCACTGTTGGTATTATGACCGCTGCCATCCCGTCCATCGGTATATCATACCGAATCCCTGCAGTGCAGGACCCAGGTGTGAATATGCTATAAACTTATCCGGGATAGGATTGTCTGTGGGATCCACAACGCTGTAACACACACTCACCTTTTATGGGAAAAAGTACTGATGTTAGAGACTGCTATGCACACATGGATGCTGCATAAACCGTCTGATAAAAGGACACAACAGCTAAAGTGGAAAGACAGTGTGTGCGACATCCAGCATCAACCACAGCCACTACAACTCTGGGGTTAATTGAGACCTGATCATTAGTAAGCGATTTTTGCACTTCTCAGATAGCCGCCGCCTACAGGGGGAGGGTATTTTCGCTGTGTAAGTGTGCGAACTCATGTGTAGCAGAGCTGTACAGACTGATTTTGTGCAGTCTCTGCGCAGCCCAGGACTTAGCTGCTGCGATCACTTCAGCCTGTCCATCAGAACTGACGTCAGGATCCGTCCCTGCAAATGCATGGACACACCTGCGTTTTTCCAACCCCTCTCTGAAAACGTTCAGTTGCCATCCAGAAACGCCTTTTTCCTGTAAATCTCCTTGCGAACGGATCCGTCGCACGAACCCATCGCTGAGCGGCGATCCGCTTTGTACCCGTGCGACATGCTGCTCATTGTGGTGCATAAGCATGCGTAGTTCAGACCTGATTGTAGGCTGTGAGAAAACGCAGCCTAGCGATCAGATCAGAATTACCCCCGAATTGTGGTGATTGCCATTTCTATCAGTGTCACAATTGCTCTGCATTTAATACACATTGTGTTGCTTGTGGAAGTTATATCATTTTGCAAAATGTTTTAGGTCAAAGACCAGGAATGAACACGTCATGCATCTCAGTCAGACAGTCCGTCTCACAGGGTAATCACTGAACATGTCACCAGGGGTGTAGCGAGGGTGGCTCCGGTGGAGCGCGAACTGGAAAAGTTGGAGGGTGCGTCGCCTGCTCACCCTCTCCTTCTGTCCGCTATACCGAGAGCCGCTGTACAGGCAGCGCAGAGCAGGAGAAGAATCAGGGGGGGTGCACACTCAGCGTGCGCTGTCCCTGTTTTAAACATGTGGGGTGCCCAAAGGAAACTTTCGCCCTGAGCTCCACAAGGTCTAGAACCGGCCCTGTCACCAATTTAGGATTTTTCTATTTTCTTTCTTTTCAAATGTATCATGCCTCCAATTCAGCACAGGGGAGGGGGGGGGGGGGGGGCGAAACATACCCTTGCTCTGGGCACCATGGCACCCAGCTACACCTCTGCATGTCACACATCCTTCAGGTTTCATTGTGAAAGTGTTCACCTCAGGACTGAGGGCCTAATTCAGACTGGAACGATGCCATGTGCTAGGCGTCCCCCGGCAT
This sequence comes from Pseudophryne corroboree, assembly GCF_028390025.1. Classification (NCBI taxonomy): domain Eukaryota; kingdom Metazoa; phylum Chordata; class Amphibia; order Anura; family Myobatrachidae; genus Pseudophryne; species Pseudophryne corroboree. The sequence continues at coordinate 699,473,518 of NC_086445.1, forward strand.
GTTAGAGATTGTGATCGTAGATGTGTGCTTTTTCATACATCTACGTTCACCTCTGAATCACCCCCTGAAATGCGTGAAGTATTTACCTCTATCGCTGTTAAAGAGAAAAGGGTTCTGCATATTTTATTAAAATACATAGGTAGGGATCTACCAACCTCTTGCAGTATATCCTGCCACTTACTGCGCCAATACTAATTGCATATGTACTAACATATGTGATTAGTATCACAAAGGGCAGCTCTCCGGTAAAAGCTGCCCTTTGCGATGGCTGCTGGTCGCTGGACTTCCAGGTTTAGGACCCAGGAGTCCACCTCCGCATGCAAAGAGTGACACGGGGGAAGCTGAGAGGGATCCAGTGTGGAAAGAAGCCCATAGGCCTCTATAAGGGGCGGCATGTTAAACACATACCCTCCAAAGCGTTAAGCCAAAGATTCTGAATGACTGTACTCACACAATGAATCTTATTATCTATGGGGTGAAGTGATCAAGGCTATGGGTGTGACCACCGTTATATCTACAAGTGTTTCATTATAATTTAATACTCCTTTTCCACTGACATGAAAATCCGGGGTTATTGAACGTAAATGCACATTAACCCGGGAGTTTTCGCAGTGGAAACAGCTCAACCCAGATCCAGTGATCTGGGAATCCAACCCTGCTAGCGAGCAAGTTTTTTTCCCAGGAAGGACCTGGGCAAGGCTCATCCTGGGTCATCCAACACCAGGACCAGTTTATAGCAGGGGGACACCGATACCTCTCAACTGTAGTGTCCCACGGGCAGTCGGGGGGTTGGGGGGCAGAATGCCATGCAGTACCGGTAAAGGTGAATGGATGTTGCGTGCATTTCCGGGGCATCCATTCGGTACACAGGAGGCAGCAGCTGCAAGAGTGCTGAGCTCAGCCCCAGCGTGATATGGAGTACCATCAATTGGGGACATAGCCTAATGGGGCCAAGGTCGCGCCCCCGGGGTCCCGACATAACAGCACCTGTGTGCAGTATGAACAACTCCAACTCGGGAATATCCCAGTTTCGGCACTTGCGTCTATCGGATAGCATGAGACTGGGCCTTACTAAAGTGGGTGCTGATGTACAAGTGATCCAGCAGGATGTTCCAGAACTCAGGGACTTTCTTGATCTGTTTTATAACAGTACTATTGGGAAGCTGCCTGTCACTGATCACATGAGTTTAGACAAGTCATTTCCCCCTACTGTCTGTGCTCCCATGAGGATTCCACTGGCCACAAAAGGTGATTGCTGAACTCAATCATATGACTGCACTGAGGAACTAATTTAGAATGTACATCTCCATTAGCTGAACTCTGCATGCGTATGACCCGCATTGCGTATGTGCAGATCGGGTGCTGCATCGTTGGGCATAGTGCACCCCAAGCTGCAGCTACAGACATTTGGGGGAGGGGAATGTGGGAGCATGGGCAGCATTTAAAAAAAATGAGAGCATCTGCCCTGTTTTTTGGGTGTGCCGAGGTCAGTGTCTGTGTCCTTGTTTGCAGCTTCTCTGTCCTCAGCAGCGTGAAAACACCGGCCATCCTGAGTGACCGGAGCATTACTCAGATGGCCGATGTTCATGCAGAGTGATCCGATGCTGCGTCCACAGAAGCATGCAAGAGGCGTCTATTTACACAAGACGTCTCCTGTACCATTAGAATATTTTTGAACAGCAGCTGTGTCCATCTCTGAGCAAGGCCCTCAGTGTCATTGCGGCTGTGGAGGAAGCCACCCAGTGGGTGTCTGCTATGGTGACTCTTTTAAGAAAGGCAGGGCTGTCCACATCTGTATTGACCCACTATACATAAACAAAGTGATCAGGAGACCTCATCACCCTCTTTATTCTGTAGAGCAAGTAATTGCAAACATTTCCAATGCCAACATATTTACGGCTCTGGGTTTATGGCAGATCACTTTGGACAAGGACTCCTCCATTCTCACATCCTTCATGACTCCAATTGTAAGATTTCTGAGCAGTGAGGTCTTCCAATGCCGAATGGAACATATGTTTGAGGGCTACCCGTGTGAAATCATCTTAGATGATATACTGGTATGGGGTTTGACAATGGAGAATCATGCCCAACACAATTCCAGGGTGACGATTTGTTCTAGGAACACAAAGCTTAATCCTGAAAATGTTATTTCCTGGTCACGCAGGTTCACTGTGTGGGTCACTTGCTCACATCACAAGATGTACAGCCTGATCCTGACAAAACCTTGGACATACAAGAAATGCTTGCTCCTTATGACAAGCTTTGGTCTCCATTGTTTTCTGAGCATGGCAAACTACCTCTCCAACTTTTTGTCAAAATATAATGAGGGCACTGCTCCACTTTGTTAGCTTTTGCAACAAGACACAGACTGAGTTTGGGAAGCATATTACAGTACGTCACTGTCATTACCAATCAGATTCTACTTTTCATATATCTAGTACCTTCTAGAAGATATTACCTGGAATCTGATTGGTTGCTATGGGCAATATACCATCTTAAATAGATCTCCCATTTTAGTAATTTTACTCTTTAAAGTCCATTGTGTTTTCTTGATAACTACTTTCAGTTCTCATTTGATCAATTACTTCTCAACATGGTCTTGATCCTGTTTGTATGCATCAAAACAAACTAGTTGCTTTTGCTTCTTGTACTTTCACAGAGTCAAGATATGCTTACATCGAAAAATAATTTGCTGGCATTGGTGTTTACTTGCTGAAAATTTCACGAGTTCATCTATGGTGGAAACTGGACACTACCCTCTTATAAAAATGCCCTGCAAGCCTCTGCACACTGCCTCTGTGAGAATTCAATGCCTGATACCGGTTGAGTATCCCTTATCCAAAATTCAAAATCCCACATTTTTGGGTCCCCTACTGAGATAATTACATATATATAATATATTACGTCTGTATTGAAATTGCAGTGCCACCATCTGGATGTCATTTACAAACACCATCAGGAGTGTGGCTGATGTCCTCTCACTGGTTTTTCTCACTCACTCTGCAGCTGCTGAGGATGAAGATGATTTAGGTGTCATAGAGATGGATCTGATCCCTTCCCAGTGAGTTGAAGAGCTTGGTGATGTTATTCTCAGTGATGATCTCTGTCTTCTTTGGAAATTTGGGGGGGGGGGGGGGTGCCATTGCTATGGGGCACAGAGGCTTGGTGGCCCACCTTTGGGGGTTGACGCTACTGCCCCAATTCATAAAGTTGTCTGCCAGAATCCTGGAATTGCCTGCTAAGCACTGTATTGCATAATGTTGACTGGGGGCACTGTATGGAATGTTAACTGGCAGCAGTACAGTGTGGCATATTGTTACTGTGACCAGACGGTCCTCTACGAAAGCACTCACCGCTTTCGCATCCTGTCCCCAGAACACAGAATGGATGTTTAGGTCACACCGGACCTGGCTACATAGGGGATTCCCACTTACCGTCAGTAACCGCCTGTTACTGACTCCACCCACTGCGCAGTGGGCGGCTTCTGCGCTCCCACCACCAAACTCCTAACCCGCCAAGGCATCTGGAACCACGGTTCTGCTCTGTATGTGTCGACACGCTGCCTTACCACACCTGTGTGGTGCTGAAGAATCACCACTAGTTGGTTGATTAGGCATCTGCCGGTAGCTGGCGGAAGGTGAAACTTGGAGACACTGGATACACCCTGGACAGCCGCAAAACAGAGCTAGGTTTCACCTAGCCCTGCAGGTCACAAGATGAAGCAGTCGTCTTGAGGCAGATGATGTTTATTTGCTCAAATTGTCTTCAAAAAGACTCTTCCCTATTGCTAGGGGCAACAGCAATACAGCAAGATGTTACAGCAGAATGAAAATGGTAGAATACACCCCTGAAGCTCACAGGCCTCCTCCTCTCTACAGTAAAACCACAATACATCTCAGGGGGTAGTTCCCGCCCTGAGTCCTTTCCATCCAATCAGGATATCTTACAACATTTAAATAAATTACATTTTAAAAGGATATAAGTGCATGAAGCAATTTCCTCCTTCCTGTCACACAGACAAAGTTTGGTGTCATTTAAACTCCAATTCCTACCACCTGGGAGTTTACACTTCGCCATTGATACATTTATCACATACGGTTTGTATTTGATTTCCCAAACAAATGTTACTCGTCCTTTTCCTGTCACACACAAAGTCCTTGTAATTTAAACATAAATCTGCATCCTAGATAATGCAGCCTAAGAAATCTTACATCAAACTGTTGTTAAACGAAACCCACTAGTTTGCATTCATAAAACTCAATCTGATTAACATGTTCCTGTCTCTCTCACATCTCCATGTAAAACCAGTTTGGCTTATCACACAACAGGAGATGCTGGAAACACAAACAGTCTTCTCTCCAAACCTTCCTTTGTATCTCAAAGAAAATTTTTGCCCACCAAAAGGCTGCCAATTGTCACCTATTCCCTGCTGTAGCTAGGACAATTAACATACGACTTTCTATGCAAAAGTGTCTCAGGAACTATTGTCAAGGCCTATTTAGAAACAAAATACCTTGTACTTTTCTCATAAGTGCCCTGTCCATGCAGTTCTATAACTGTGCAGTCCATCATTCTCCAACTGCGCACTGCACAGCGATATAAAATTAGTGATGTGCACCGGACATTTTTCGGGTTTTGTGTTTAGGTTTTGGATTTGGTTCCGCGGCCGTGTTTTGGATTCGGACGCGTTTTGGCAAAACCTCACCGAAATTTTTTTGTCGGATTCGGGTGTGTTTTGGATTCGGGTGTTTTTTTCAAAAAACCCTAAAAACAGCTTAAATCATAGAATTTGGGGGTCATTTTGATCCCATAGTATTATTAACCTCAATTACCATAATTTCCACTCATTTCCAGTCTATTCTGAACACCTCACACCTCACAATATTATTTTTAGTCCTACAATTTGCACCGAGGTCGCTGGATGGGTAAGCTAAGCGACACAAGTGGCCGACACAAACACCTGGCCCATCTAGGAGTGGCACTGCAGTGTCAATCAAGACAGGATGGCACTTCAAAAAATTGTCCCCAAACAGCACATGATGCAAAGAAAAAAAGAGGCGCACCAAGGTCGCTGTGTGACTAAGCTAAGCGACACAAGTGGCCGACACAAACACCTGGCCCATCTAGGAGTGGCACTGCAGTGTCAATCAAGACAGGATGGCACTTCAAAAAAATTGTCCCCAAACAGCACATGATGCAAAGAAAAAAAGAGGCGCACCAAGGTCGCAGTGTGACTAAGCTAAGCGACACAAGTGGCCGACACAAACACCTGGCCCATCTAGGAGTGGCACTGCAGTGTCAATCAAGACAGGATGGCACTTCAAAAAAATTGTCCCCAAACAGCACATGATGCAAAGAAAAAAAGAGGCGCACCAAGGTCGCTGTGTGACTAAGCTAAGCGACACAAGTGGCCGACACAAACACCTGGCCCATCTAGGAGTGGCACTGCAGTGTCAATCAAGACAGGATGGCACTTCAAAAAAATTGTCCCCAAACAGCACATGATGCAAAGAAAAAAAAGAGGCGCACCAAGGTCGCTGTGTGACTAAGCTAAGCGACACAAGTGGCCGACACAAACACCTGGCCCATCTAGGAGTGGCACTGCAGTGTCAATCAAGACAGGATGGCACTTCAAAAAAATTGTCCCCAAACAGCACATGATGCAAAGAAAAAAAGAGGCGCACCACAGGTATAGAATGTAGATGGATAGTATACTTAATGAATGACGACACAGAGGTAGGTACAGCAGTGGCCTACCGTACTGCTATATATAGTATACTGGTGGTCACTGTGTCAGCAAACTGCAAAACTAAAATGCACCACAGGTATAGAATGTAGATGGATAGTATACTTAATGAATGATGACACAGAGGTAGGTGCAGCAGTGTCCTACCGTACTGCTATATATAGTATACTGGTGGTCACTGTGTCAGCAAACTGCAAAACTAAAATACACCACAGGTATAGAATGTAGATGGATAGTATACTTAATGAATGACGACACAGAGGTAGGTACAGCAGTGGCCTACCGTACTGCTATATATAGTATACTGGTGGTCACTGTGTCAGCAAACTGCAAAACTAAAATGCACCACAGGTATAGAATGTAGATGGATAGTATACTTAATGAATGACGACACAGAGGTAGGTACAGCAGTGGCCTACCGTACTGCTATATATAGTATACTGGTGGTCACTGTGTCAGCAAACTGCAAAACTAAAATGCACCACAGGTATAGAATGTAGATGGATAGTATACTTAATGAATGACGACACAGAGGTAGGTACAGCAGTGGCCTACCGTACTGCTATATATAGTATACTGGTGGTCACTGTGTCAGCAAACTGCAAAACTAAAATGCACCACAGGTATAGAATGTAGATGGATAGTATACTTAATGACGACACAGAGGTAGGCACAGCAGTGGCCTTCCGTATCGTACTGCTATATATAGTAAACTGGTGGTCACTGTGTCAGCAAACTGCAAAACTAAAATGCACCACAGGTATAGAATGTAGATGGATAGTATACTTAATGGATGACGACACAGAGGTAGGTACAGCAGTGGCCTACCGTACTGCTATATATAGTATACTGGTGGTCACTGTGTCAGCAAACTACAAAACTAAAATGCACCACAGGTATAGAATGTAGATGGATAGTATACTTAATGAATGACGACACATAGGTAGGTACAGCAGTGGCCTACCGTACTGCTATATATAGTATACTGGTGGTCACTGTGTCAGCAAACTGCAAAACTAAAATGCACCACAGGTATAGAATGTAGATGGATAGTATACTTAATGACGACACAGAGGTAGGCACAGTAGTGGCCTTACGTATCGTACTGCTATATATAGTATACTGGTGGTCACTGTATCAGCAAAACTCTGCACTGTACTCCTCCTATATAATATTAATTATACTGGTGGTCCCCAGTCCCCACAATAAAGCAGCACACTGAGCACAGATATGGAGTGTTTTTCAGGCAGACAACGTATACTGGTGGTCACTGTCAGCAAAACTCTGCACTGTACTCCTGCTATATAATACAGCTGCTCCCCAGTCCCCACAATTAAGCAGTGTGAGCACAGATATATGCAGCACACTGAGCACAGATATGGTATGGAGCGTTTTTTTCAGGCAGAGAATGGATAAAAACTGGTGGTCACTTATCAGCAAAACTCTGCACTGTACTCCTCCTAACAGCTGCTTCCCAGTCCTCCCCACAATTAAGCAATAAAGCAATCAAGTTCAACAATAAACGGAGAGGACGCCAGCCACGTCCTCTCCCTATCATCTCCAATGCACGAGTGAAAATGGCGGCGACGCGCGGCTGCTTATATAGAATCCGAATCTCGCGAGAATCCGACAGCGGGATGATGACGTTCGGGCGCGCTCGGGTTAGCCGAGCAAGGCGGGAAGGTTCGAACCTGCCTCGGACCCGTGTAAAAAGGGTGAAGTTCGGGGGGGTTCGGTTTCCGAGAAACCGAACCCGCTCATCTCTATATAAAATATGACACATTATTAAACATATTTTTTAAACAGTCCACGCCTGGCGCCGTAAGTACATTTAACAGAAGTGCCAAGTGCCTATTGTCCTTAAAATGGCGCCGGGCACTTTAAGAGTTAACCCCTTATGTGCCGTGGCCGCCATTAACCATGTGGCCGTCAGGGTCTTCGGCCACAGTTACCTTGGAGCCTGTACAATGCGACATAACATGAACTGGGTGCACTGTGTGGTACAATGTGAATTAGGGACTACTGTGGGACATAAAATTAAGAAAGGCCCTACTATGGTGCATAAAAAGAACAACTGCTATGGAGAGAGATGTCTTTATAGAAGGGGAAATGGTCCTCTTCAAAATGTTGCTATGGAGCCCACAAAGTTCTGGCTACACCCCTGTTCACAGGGCTATTGTTATTATGGACAGAGACTCAGTGCATGCCAAACCTGCAAGGGTTGCAGACATCCCTGTATCATCACCAATTAGTGGCGGTACAAAATGTAAACTTGCTTCTCTTGCCTTGCTTCTTATACTGATCCAAGCCCAATCTTTAATTCCCATAGCACCGTCTCTAGTTTGAATACTTTCCATGTTGGCATTAACGTCTTGCACACTGCTCTGCTCCCACATTGTTACAGTTTTCACCAGGGAGGATTTAGATGTATCTGTTTATGCACTTAAACAATTATGTCCATTTAGTGTGACATTTGGTTAGTGTCTAACGTCCTTGTTCAATAATGTCTTTGAAAATGTAAAGTTTTGGTTACTGTGCTTTGCCATCTATGTGTGTACATCTGGCTTATTGTTAGATAAATGTAGGCTGCTGTTTTTCTGTTTTCCACAGAGTGTTGGTTCTGCAGTATAATTAGTCATTTTGGCCAGGACAAATCCAGGCACCGTAAAATTAGGCCCTTGTGGTACAGCAGTCTGGCATAGATTTTATTGAGCTCTTCGGATGTGTTTACAGTCTCTGCATCACAGATCATATAGCTACTGTTTTTATTAACATTATGCAGGTTGTATTTTGTTATTGGTTGTAATAAATGCATTGATTGTTGATTTTTTAACACATACAGTAGCATATTTATTCATTGTTGAGTTTTAGACTCAGCATTTTATCAACCCACATACCTATGGGGCTGTTTTTGTGATCAAATACAGGGCCGAAACTAGGATTTTCGTCACCCAGGGCAAGGCAGTAATTTGGCGCCCACGCCCCCCCCCCCAAAAAAAAACCCCAACAAAACAACAAAAAAGGGGATACTACTGGACAATAGTCCCCTATGTGCCTCAAATGCCCTAAGCGTCACATGCCCCACCAGCGTGTTCAACTACATGCTTCTCTGTGTGTCCCCATACATTGCACTATGGGGGTAATTCAGACCTGATCGCTAGGCTGTGTTTTCGCACAGTGGGCGATCAGATCTAAGCTGCACATGCGTATGCACCGCAATGCTCAGGCGTGTCGCTCGGGTACAAAGCGGATCGCTGCTCAGCGCTGCGTTTGTGCGAAGAATCCATTTGCACGAGCATTCGGAAGGAGATTGACAGGAAGAGGGCATTTGTGGGTGCCAACTGACCATTTTCAGGGAGTGGTTGGAAAAACACAGGCGTGTCTAAGCGTTTGCAGGGAGGGTTCCTGACATCAATTCTGGTCCCAGACAGGCTGATGTAATCGCAGCGGCTGAGTAAGTCCTGGGCTGCGCACAGGCTGTACAAGATTTGTTTGTTCAGCTCTACTACACATGCGTTCGCACACTTGCACAGCTAAAATACACTACCCCTGTAGGCAGCAACTATCTGATCGCAGCAGTGCAAACATCGCTTGCTAGCGATCAGATCTGAATTACCCCCAATATCATAACACTTCATCGCTGCACTACATTTCCCTATCCACTGCACTATATCACTATACTTCATTCCCTACACGCTGAACTACATCACCACACTACATGCCCCTATGCACTGCACTACATACCCTATATGCTACATGACATCACTACACTACATCCCCTTATATGCTACACCACATCAGTGCACTACATGCCTATACTGTAGATTGTAAGCTTGTGAGCAGGGCCTTCCTACCTCTGTCTGTCTGAATATGCTGCGCTATATAAGAAACTTAATAAATAAATAAATAAATAATAATGCCCCTATATACTGCAATACATTACTACACTACATACCCTATATGATACACTACATCACTGCACTACATCCCCCTATACGCTACACCAAATCTCCCCATCTGGGAGGCAAAGCAGAGGTTGATACTGCTAAAAGGGATACAGTGTGCTTCTATAGCTTGTACGATGCACCGCACGCTAGTGGCAGTACTGCATGGCAAAGAAGAGAGTTTAAGACAGTAGCTGACATAGGAGAGATCCAAGTTACTGGAGCTCACCCGCACAGCGTCGGAGCCAGCTGCGGGCAGACAGGTGGGTCAGATACATTGCCCTGGGAGCTGTCTGCTGTCTCACTGGAGCAGCACAGCACTGCCGGTAAAATATAAATAAAAATAACCCTGCTTCTCTGTAACTCCTTGTCGCCCCCTCAAATCCTGCACCCGGGGTGCATGCCCCCTTAGCCTCCCACCCCCCCCCCCCCCTAGTTACGGCCCTGTCAAATAAAGAGGATTGCTGCAGAAATTTGCTGCAATCCTCCATACATATATTTGGGTGGTACATAATAGTTGTGGGTACCACCGCAAAACAGTTTTTTTTCAGGGGGATATTCTGCAAATGTTCTGTGTTGTATGAACTATTTATGAATGCCTACATTTTGAAAATAGCATTTCACATCACAAATTTTCACAGCAATAAGGGATGAAGACATGACTTCGGATTGCATTACAAAGCAATATGAAGCTGTTCCGGCGATCACTGAATCTAATAGCTCTTTCATTGCTCGTTTACTGCAGCAGTAAAAGTATGAAGATTCTAATCCAGTGTTTTTAATGTGCATGCACTGAGTGACATTACAGTCTGGCAGAGAGATGTCCTTAAAGTTATAAGTTTAACCTAAAAGTTATACATACTGTACTAAAGACATCCTTAGCTATCAGGATAAGGTTTAAAAAAACAAGCATTTCAGAGCCTGATAAATTGAAGCATTCATGGTCTTTGCTGAGCATAGGATATATCTTTAATATCTGCTGAGTTCAGCTTTTGCTAAATAGCTGCAGCACAAACACAAAGCAGTTTATAGCACATCTATGAAACACTGCCACACAGCAGTAGCAGAAAAGAAAAGTGGTGCAAGATGGAATTGCCCTCGGGCCATCCCATCCACCCTTATGTTGGATATTAAAAAGGACATGCACAGTTTAACAAACCAAGCACTTCAGCGACACGGACTGCCACTTTTGTGGCTGAAGTGTTTGGTTTGTTTGGGCCCCCTCAAAACAAGCTACCAATGGGCTTAAGGCAGCTAAGCAAACTATTGTCAGTGATCTCTACACTGGCAAGATGTCATTGTCATTATCATCCTCATCAGTGTGTAGAACATCCTCACACAATATTAATTAATCCCCACTGGAATCTACCATTACATAATTCTCTGTACTTTGATGTAATTGCCAGTAAAGGTACTGTAGCCTCCTATGCCAATCACTGACAAGGTTCATGGCTGTGCTGAAAACTCTTTCTGAGTAAGCACTGGAGGGTGAACAGCTTAAGTAATGCAAAGCCATTTTGCACAAGGGCTTCCAAATTGGATTTTTTTTCTTCCAGTACTCAAAGGGACACTGTGACATGCCTATTTGTATGCTGATATTTAACTAATTCTCCACCATTCTTTGGATGTTGACCATATCAGATGAAGTTATAGTACAGGTGTCACATATTTTGGACAGTTGTTTTACACCCGACCAGCTGTCAAAGTGTTGTGTTGACTCCTCTGCATCAACACTCGGTCTCTTGGGAAAGCTGAGTTTTTTTCCTGGCAACAGCAGATGCCGGAGAAACTGAAGGCGGAGACGTCATCATGTCTTGTACCCCTTGAGCTGACAACTTGCTCACCAGGAGTTATTTGCAGCAATTAAGATCTGGGTCAGTTGGAAAGAAAGACACAACATATAACTTAAACCTAGGATCAAGAACAATTGCCAAAATGGGGCGCTATTTAGTAAGCCGGCTGTTGGAATCCTGACACTCAGTATACCGGCGCCGGAATCCTGACACCCGGCATATCGACAACTATGCTCCCTCTTGGGGGTCTACGACCCCCCTGGAGGGAGATTAAATAGCATGGCTCATTTGCGCTCGCCCAGCTGCTGGCATGTCGGCGGTCAGGATCCTGCTGCCAAAATGTAGTGATCTGATTTCAAGATATTGGCAACCATTGGATCCCGGGGAAGAAAATAAAGGATATTATCTACTAGTGTGAAATACTTAGCAGAATCAGTTAATTTCATCTCCTCCTTCAATTTTTTGAGCTGCTTTTCCAAAAGTCTAATTAGGGGAATCGCCTGACTCTAGCTGGCAGGGTCTGAACACAGTTCACAGGTGACTACTTTAAATGGTTCCAGCACCTTGCACAACATGGAAAGTATTCTCCACCTCACAGGAGTAAGGTACATTTCCCCTCCTCTCTTAATGTCAAGACTTGTATAGCTTTAGTTGACTTTTTGCTGTTCCTCCATCCGCTGAAGCATGTAAAGGGTGGAATTCCAATTTGTTACCACCTCTTGCTTCAGTTAGTGGCAGGGCAGTTTAAACTGTTCTTCACGCGCTGCAGTCTTCTATATGCAGTTGCTGAATGTCACAAACGAACCACAATTTTTCAGGCCACAGACAGCATGTCCTGCATGCCGCTGTCATTTTTTTTAAAAACTGTACCACCAAGTTGACTGTGTGAGCAAAACATGGGACATGGTGAAATTTATCAAGCTGTAATGCTTTGACAATATTTGTGGCATAATCATAAGTCACAAATCCTGAGGAAAGTCCAAGCGGAGTAATAGGCCCTACACACTGGGTGATATTACTGAAAGATATGAACAATCTCGTTCATTAATGAACGAGATACCATTCACATTCAGTGTGGAGGTAGCAACGATGAATGATGCGCGACCCCGCGCTTGTGCCCTCGTTCATCGTTGGTGCCCCTTCGCTTGTGCATGCAGGCCAATATGGACGATTTTGTCCATATTTGCATGCACTGCTATGGAGCCGGGTGATGGGGGGAGTGAAGAAACTTGACTCCCCCTGTCATCGCCTTCCCCCCCCACCGCTGGGTTGCCCATCAGCCGTATCCACCATCGGGCAGCTCGGCAGCGGATCTGCTAGTGTGTAGGGCCCTTAAGTCATTTTGCTATGACAGCCCTTTGTTTTTCTAACAGTTTGTCAGCGGTATGCCTTTAGTGAAACTGGTAATACACAGAATTTATAAAGAGTAGAATTTATAAAGAGTATAAGGTCTAGCGCAAACTCTTACTGTGGTAAGGGTGAAGTTCAAATATAGAAAATTCTTACGTCTCCTAACACAATGGATAAAGATCTTCAATGCGGAGTTTATAAAGTTCCAAAGTAGCTAAACAATTCTTTCAAGTTTTTACAACTGTGGATCTCTCTTCCCTCCACCTCTCATTCATAGATGATGTCTCAAATATGAAAAAGAGGAACTCGTTTGTGATCTTATGTTTCTGTCTCCCAGGATGATAATAAGGAATCCACCATCAGAGTCCAAGATTGGGTAGTTTGTCAGGTAAGTGTTCCTCACCAACGCGTTTCGGCTCCTTGGAGCCTTTATCAAGGTGTATTGGGCTGTTTGCATATGAAGTGGTATAAATACTACTTCCTGTGACTCTATTGGTGGATCTGCACCTAGGAGGTAACCATCACAATAACAAACATATTTATTTAAAACAGTATTTTTCATGTACAAACCTTCTAATTTAGATATATATAATCTCACAATAAAGCATTGTTAAAAACGAGTATTCGTTTATTGTTAAAACTAACATAATAAAATATTAGTGAAACTACTTCCGGTGTGATCCCGAAAGTGTATATATGTGGCCGCTTGCATCGAATTATTGTGCCCCCTGGCATATTGGTCCCATATTTTAGTTCTGCTTAACATTGTACTGGACATAAGGAATGACAAATATCCACCGGAAGTGTGTCTATTGCACTTCCTGTTATGCGTTCCACACTTCATTTGGAGCGCATATGATAAAAACACACTTTGCCAGAATGGCTGGCTATTACATACAGACATTTTGCCTAATCAAACAAAAAATTAGTTGTATTCATAGTGTTGCTATTATTGGAGGTATGATATGCGTTACATACTGCCGGGCACTTCCGGTTATGCGTTCCATTGGTAAGTAGGGAAATATTCTAATCTGATGGTTGGCTGGATGTGATCATAAAACAAAACCAAAACCAACATATTCCATACTACTATAATTATGCATTAAAAACTAATAAAAACTAATAATAGAGAAATCTTTTTTATAAAAGTATATTATATGTGTTCTATGGTATTAAGAGCCCACAATATACAGGCTTTTCTGCTTGATAGGTATAAATACAAATAGATAAAAACTATAAAAAGTTATAAAATAGACCTTAATATTGCAAAAGGGAAGGACATAAAGATGAAAATATGAAGATGGGAATATATTCCTCTAAAAGCTATAAAAACCACTTTATTTCCAAATCTGTGTTTATTCCATGGGGATGGAGGGTATTTAGATTGTATATCATCTTCATTTCTGTTACTGCCAAGTTATAGTCTATGGACTTCTTCCTCCAATGTCTTTCCACCATTTTAATCCCAAATAGGTTTTTGATGCCCGTAATTGAGCTATTGTGCTTATCCTTAAAATGCAGGGATAGGGAGTGTTTACCATACCCCTTTTTGATGTTTCTCAAATGTTCTGCCCATCATTCTTTTAGTGGTCTTGAGGTGCGTCCGATGTATTGTAAATTACACTTGCATTCTATGATATAGATACAGTTGCTGCTGTTACATGTAATAAACCGGTCTATTTCATATTCTTGTTTTGTAGTCATTGACTGATATTTGTGTTTTACTCGTTTGCCCTTGGTGGTTCCTACACATTAAGCAAAGGCCGCATCTGTGAAATCCTTTTGTTTTTATTCAAAGGAATTGAAGCAACCAAATTCTTTTTAGAAAAGTCAGATATGGATCCTCTCAAAATAAAAGTTATTCTGGAAAGTATTGAATTTATATTAAAAAATATTTTTTTCTGGTACATAAATGTATTCTATGAACAGAATAGAGGGACAGCGATGGGAATACATTTTGCCCCAGCATATGCTAATTTGTTCATGGGACATTGGGAGGAATTCACCATTTGGAACAATAACAAATTTAAAGATAACATCAAACTTTGGCATCGATTCATCGACGATATAATTTTTATACGCAGCACAGTTGATTTAGAAGCATTTTGCACAGAGTTAAATAGGAACCAATTAAATATTAACTTAACATATAACATCAGTAAGGAGGAAGTCACGTTCCTGGACCTCAGTATCTATATTAAGAACAACTGCTTGCAAACAAAAAATTATATAAAACCAACCGACAGTAACTCATACATTTTGAAAAATAGCAATCACCAACCATGGTTAAAAAATATTCCTAAGGGACAAATGAGAAGGATATGAAGAAATTGCACCAAAATAGATGTATTCAAGGAACAAGCAACAAACCTGACAAAGTAATTTTTAGTAAAAGGATATACCAGAGATGAACTACTAAAACCACTAGAAAAAAAGGTTAATATAGAAAGATAAATATTATTGGAAGCACCACTGAATACACCACGGAATACAGGAGGAACACAAAAAAATGATAAGGAGATTGTATTAACTTTCGTCACTACATTCAATGGCCAATATAAACAGGTCGAAAAAATAATATCCAAACACTGGTATCTATTAACGAAAGATCCAATAATAGGTCCAGTGATTCCGAAGATACCAAAATTCATATATAACGAAGCAAATAATGTCAAAAACAAGTTAGTGAAAAGTACTATACCACCGAAAACAGAAGGACGAATAAAAACAAAAGGATTTCACAGATGTGTCCTTTGCTTAATGTGTAGAAATCCCCAAGGGCAAATGAGTAAAAATAGGATTTTAATTACCTACTGGTAAATCCTTTTCTCGTAGCCCTAGAGGATGCTGGGGCCCACATTAGTACCATGGGATATAGACGGGTCCACCAGGAGCCATTGGCACGTTAAGAGTTTGAGAGTGTGGGCTGGCTCCTCCCTCTATGCCCCTCCTAAGAGACCCAGTCTAGAAACTGTGCCCGAGGAGACGACATACTTCGAGAGAAGAATTATACACAGATAGTGGTGAGATTCATACGAGCTCACACATACAAGGCACGTCAAGCCAACTAGCTTGAACTACTCAACAACAGCTGAAACAATACTTACCAAGTAACAATGCAGTAATCAACTAAAATGTAGTTGTACTGAACCAAATAACATTTGCAGGAAAACGAAGCACTGGGCGAGTGCCCAGCATCCTCTACGGACTACGAGAAAAGTATTTACCGGTACCAAAGTCCTATATTCACACCAGCTCACACACAAGGCAACCCAATCTAACTAGCTTGAAACATTAGCAATGGCTGAACAGGATTACTTACCAAGTAGAAAAACAGTACTTACCCAGAACTAAGCAGTACTGAACTAAATAACCACTGCAGGATAACGAAGCGCTGGGCTGGTGCCCAACATCCTCTACGGACTACGAGAAAAGGATTTACCGGTAGGTAATTAAAATCCTATTTTCTCTTACGTCCTAGAGGATGCTGAGGTCCACATTAGTACCATGGGGATGTACCAAAGCTCCCAGAATGGGAGGGAGAGCGCGGAGGCTCCTGCAGAACCAATTGACCAAACTTAAGGTCCTCAGAGGCCAAAGTATTGAACTTGTAGAACTTGTAGAACTTAGCGAACGTGTTCGACCCCGACCAAGTAGCTGCTCGGCAGTGTTGTAAAGCCAAGACACCCCGGGCAGCCGCCCAGGAAGACCCCACTTTACGAGTAGAGTGGGCCTTAACAGACGTAGGAAATAGCAAGCCTGCTGGATAGTGAACCTGATCCAGTGAGAGATCGTCTGCTTAGAAGCAGAACACCCAATTTTCTTGGGATCATACAGGAAAAACAGAGAGTCCAATTTTCTGTGACGAGCAGTCCTCCTCACATAGATTTTTAGAGCCCTCACAACATCTAAGGACTTTGATGAAATTGAGGAGTCAGTCGCAACTGGCACCACAATAGGTTGGTTGATATTAAATGCTGACACAACCTTCGGAAGAAACTGCTGACGTGTCCGAAGCTCAGCTCTGTCTTCATGGAAGATCAAGTATGGGCTTTTACATGACAACACACGTCTAACAGAAGCTAATGCCAACAAAGTGACAGCCTTCCACGTGAGAAACTTGACCTCAGCCTCCTGAAGAGGTTCAAGCCAGTCCGACTGGAGGAACTGCAACACCACGTTAAGATCCCAAGGCGCTGTAGGTGGTACAAAGGGAGGTTGGATGTGCAGAACTCCATTCAAAAAAGTCTGTACCTCAGGGAGGGCAGCCAACTGTTTCTGGAAGAAAATGGATAGGGCCGAAATTTGGGCCTTTATGGAGCCTAACCTCAGGCCCATATCCACACCTGCTTGCAGGAAGATGAGAAAACGTCCCAGTTGAAACTCCACCGCTGGGAACTTCTTGGACTCACACCAAGATACATTTTTTTCCAAATACGAAGGTAATGTTCTGATGTTACTCCTTTCCTGGCCTGTATCAGGGTAGGAATAAGCTTGTTCGGAATGTCCTTCTGAGCTAGTATCTGGCGTTTAACCTCCATGCCGTCAAACGTAGCCGCGGTAAGTCTTAATAGGCAAATGGCCCCTGCTGCAGCCGGTCCTCTCGAAGAGGCAGAGGCCTTTGCTCTTCTAGCAGTAGATCCAGAAGATCCGCGTACCAAGCCCTTCTCGGCCAGTATGGAGCGATGAGGATTGCTTGAACTCTTGTTCTCCTTATGAGTTTGAGAACTCTTGGAATGAGTGGGAGTGGAGGAAACATGTACACTGACTGTTACACCCACGGAGTCACTAGGGCGTCCACCGCCACTCCTTGCGGGTCCCTCGACCTGGAACAATACCACCAAAGCTTCTTGTTGAGACGAGAGGCCATCATATCGATTTGGGGTACGCCCCAAAGATCTGTTACCTCCTTGAACACCTCCAGATGGAGACCCCATTCCCCTAGATGGAGATCGTGTCTGCTGAGGAAGTCTGCTTCCCAGTTGTCTACTCCCAGAATGAAGATTGCTGACAGCACCAACGCGTGTTTTTCTGCCCAGAGGATGATTCTTGTTACCTCTGACATTGCAGCTCTGCTCTTCGTTCCGCCCTGTCGGTTTATGTACGCCACTGTCGTTACATTGTCCGACTGCACTTGAATGGACCGATTTCTCAGAAAAGGGGCCGCTTGGAGAAGACCGTTGTAGACGGCTCTTAGTTCCAGAATGATTATTGGCAGGCCGACTTCAAGATCTGACCACCTTCTTTGGACGGTTTCCCCTTGAGTGACTGCGCCCCAGCCCCGGAGACTTGCATCTGTGGTTAGGAGGATCCAGTCCTGAATCCAGAATCTGCGGCCCTCCAGAAGGTGAGGTAATTGCAGCCACCAGAGGAGTCAAATCCTGGCCTTTGGTGACAGACGTATTCTCTGGTGCATGTGTAGATGGGATCCCGACCACTTGTCCAGGAGATCCAGTTGGAAGGACCGAGCATGAAACCTCTCATACTGCAGAGCCTTGTAAGAGGCCACCATTTTTCCCAGAAGGCGCATGCACTGATGAACTGACACCTGGGCTGGCTTCAGGACATCCCGGACCATCGTTTGTATCACCAATGCTTTTTCCTCCGGAAGAAACACCCTCTGCACTTCCGTGTTGAGGATCATTCCCAGAAAGGACAACCTCCTGGTTGGCTCCAAATGTGATTTTGATATATTCAGGATCCAACCATGTTCCCTGAGAAGCTGGGTCATGAGAGTTATTGACCGTAACAGCTTCTCCTTGGACGATGCCTTTATCAGCAGATCGTCCAGATATGTAATTATGTTCACCCCCTGCCTGCGGAGGAGAACCATCATCACCCGCCATCACCTTTGTGAATACCCTTGGTGCTGTGGAGAGGGCGACTGGCAGGGCCTGGAACTGATAGTGACAGTATAACAGTGTGAATCAGAGAGAAGCCTGATGCGGCAGCCAAATCGGAATGTGGAGGTACGCATCCTTGATATCCAGGGATACCAGGAATTCCCCCTCCTACAGACCTGATATCACTGCCCTTAGAGACTCCATTTTGAACTTGAACTCCCTCAGAAAGGGGTTTAGTGATTTTAAGTTCAGAATGGGCCTGACCGAACCATCCGATTTCGGTACCACGAAAAGGTTCAAATAGTAACCTGTGTTCTGCATTTGAGTAGGGACTGGTGCAATGACCTGTGCCTCCACCAACTTCTGGATGGCTCCCTGTAGGGTAGCCCTGTCTGCTGGCAAAGCTGGGAAGCCCGATGTGAAGAACCGATGAGGAGGGAGATCTTGAAATTCCAGCTGGCACCCCTGGGACACAATATCTAGTACCCAGGGGTCCAGGTCGGATGACACCCAGGCGTGACTGAAATATCTGAGTCTCACCCCCACCGTCCCTACCTCCAGGTTGCGCTGTCTGCCATTATGCAGAGGACTTTGGCGCACCTGAAGCAGGCTTCTGTTCCTGGGAACCTGCAGCAGCAGATTTCTTGGATTTTGGCCGGCCCCCTCTAAAGAAGGTGTTGGCCGGTTTGGTCTTTCTTGGTTTAGAAACCAGAAAGGACTGAGATGCGGGTGAAGAAAAAGGTTTCTTCGTAGCAGGAGCTGCTGAGGGAAGAAAAGGCGACTTACCCGCTGTAGCCGTGGAGATCCACGCATCCAATGCTTCCCCAAAGAGAGCCTGACCTGTGTAGGGTAGAGTCTCCACACCTCTCCTGGATGCCGCATTGGCAGACCACTAGCGCAGCCACAGTCCTCGACGAGCTGAGACGGACATGGAAGAAATTCCTGCAGCTATGGAACCCAGGTTTTTCATGGATTCCACCTTAAAACCTGCAGAATCCTGAATGTCACAGAGAAACAATTCAATGTCACTCTTATCTAATGTATCCAAATCCTCAAGTAACGTGCCTGACCACTTTACTATAGCTTTGGAAATCCATGCACAGGCAATAGTAGGACAGAGTATCGCCCCTGAAGCCGTGTATATGGATTTGGGTGTAGTATCAATCTTGCGATCAGCCGGCTCCTTTAAGGCGGTTGATCCAGGGACAGGTTGGTTTTCCCATTTCTTTCTCTCCTCCTCAGGGAAGGGGAAAGCAACCAGAACCTTCCAAGGGATCTGGAATTTTTTCTCTGGATTTTCCCATGCTTTTTAAATAATAGCAATTAATTATTTGGATGCAGGGAAGGTTAGCGAGGCTTTCTAATTGTCAGTGAAGTAAGCCTCTTCAACCTGTTCAGGTGTTGTGTCAGTAATATTCAACACATCTCCAATAGCCTCTATCATCAACTGCAACTGAAAGAGATGCGGCCCCCCTGAGCACGTCCCCATCACCGTCTGCCATGTCAGAGTCGGTATCCGTGTCGTCTTGCATGATCTGGGCAAGAGCATGTTTGTGGGAACCCACAGAGGGGGGGCCTGTGGTAACAGAACCAGACCAAACTGCCATAGAATTCTGTAAAACCTGAGTTGCAGATTCATTCTGAGCAACACTAGCAGAAACCTGAGAAATCATAGTTTTGATAGAGGATAACCACTCCAGATCCCTTGATGGTATCAGCGCTACAACAGTGCAATCCTGATTACATGGAATGAGATCATCCTGAGAGGACATGTCCTCAGCTGCATATGACACAGAGTCCCTGTACATAGCTAACTGGAGACCCCAAACACTCCACACACACAGGGTAGGTTAGACAGAGTTTCCCCCCTGAGAATGGCAAGAGAGACACAGAGATCAGAGCGAACCCACTCACAACGCTGTTATATATAAGGGACACCCCTTATCAGCACCCACTGTGTACTGTAATAGTTGCACAGATCTAATTCACCACCTCCCCCCTTCTACAACCCCCTGGTACCACACAGGATAGCTGGAGTTGCTTGGAGGGACAGCTCTGTCAGTGTCTGTGTACAGGAACTGCAGGCAGGAAAATGAACGCTGCTGGGTCCGCTCTGTGGAGAAGCTCCGCCCCTTGAAGATGGCGCGTCTTCCCGCACAAATTCTTTATACTGGCCTGAGGACTCCGTCGCAAGGCGGGGGATTCCGTATCCTGTTGAGCGTCTGAGTACGGAGGATTGTGACGCTAGCCTGGGGATTCAGTCTCCGGTTAGCGTCTGTGATCAGTGTAGGGTATTAAGTCGCTGGCTCAGGACGCCCCTCAAAGCGCCAACACTGTGTGCCTCTGAGCCTTCCCGAAGCGCAGCCACTCAGAGCTGCGCTCCTACCCTTGTGCCGCCATATCTCCATCTTCTAATCTGCTGGCTCTGTAAGGGGGTGGCGGCATGCTGCCGCGGTAAGCGATCCCCTGTGGTGTGGAACGTGCGATCCCCTCAGGAGCTCAGTATCCTGTCAGCGAAGATAGTGGCTCCAACCCCGCAGGGCGGACCCTACTCCCCCCTTAGTCCCTCAAAGCAGGGAGGCTGTTGCCAGCAGCCTCCCTGTAAAATAATAAACTGTAAAATAAACTTTTACTAAAGAAGCTCTGTAGAGCTCCCCTAGCTGTGACAGGCCCCCCCGGGCACATTTTCTAAACTGGGTCTAGGATGAGGGGCATAGAGGGAGGAGCCAGCCCACACTCTCAAACTCTTAAAGTGCCAATGGCTCCTAGTGGACCTGTCTATACCCCATGGTACTAATGTGGACCCCAGCATCCTCTAGGACGTAAGAGAAACACTTAAATATCAGTCAATGACTACAAAACAAGAATATGAAATAGGCCAGTTTATTACATGTAACAGCAGCAACTGTATCTATATCATAGAATGCAAGTGTAATTTACATTACATCGGACGCACCTCAAGACCACTAAAAGAACGATGGGCAGAACATTTGAGAAACATCAAAAAGGGGTATGATAAACACTCCCTATCCCTGCATTTTAAGGATAAGCACAATAGCTCAATTACGGACATCAAAAAGGTATTAGGAATTAAAATGGTGGAAAGACATTGGAGGTAGAAGACCATAGACAATAACTTGGCAGTAACAGAAATTAAGATGATATACAATCTAAATACCCTCCATCCCCATGGAATTAACACAGATTTTTGAAATAAAGTGGTTTTATAGCTTTTAGAGGAATATATTCCCATCTTCATATTTTCATCTTTATGTCCTTCCCTTTTGCAATATTAAGGTCTATTTTATAACTTTTTATAGTTTTCATCTATTTGTATTTATACCTATCAAGCAGAAAAGCCCGTATATTGTGGGCTCTTAATACCATAGAATACATATAATATACTTTTATAAAAAATATTTCTCTATTATTAGTTTTTATTAGTTTTTAATGCATAATTATAGTAGTATGGAATATGTTGGTTTTGTTTTTGTTTTATGATCACACTTTAAATAACAGCCAGCCATCAAATTAAAATATGTCCCTACTTACCGGTGGAACGCATAACCGGAAGTGCCCTGCGGTATTGAACGCATATCATACCTCCGATAATAGCAACACTATGAATACAACTAATTTTTTGTTTGATTAGGCAAAATGTCTGTATGTAATAGCCAGCCATTCTAGCAAAGTGTGTTTTTTTCATATGCGCTCCAAATTAAGTGTGGAACGCATAACAGGAAGTGCAATAGACGCACTTCCGGTGGATATTTGTCATTCCCTATGTCCAGTACAATGTTAAGCGGAACTAAAATATGGGACCAATATGCCAGGGGGCACAATAATTCGATGCAAGCGGCCACATATATACACTTTCGGGATCACACCGGAAGTAGTTTCACTAATATTTTATGTTAGTTTTAACAATAAATGAATATTCGTTTTTAGCAATGCTTTATTGTGAGATTATATATATCTAAATTAGGTTTGTACATGAAAAATACTATGTTTTAAATAAATATGTTTGTTATTGTGATGGTTACCTCCTAGGTGCAGATCCACCAATAGAGTCACAGGAAGTAGTATTTATACCACTTCATATGCAAACAGCCCAATACACCTTGATAAAGGCTCCAAGGAGCCGAAACGCGTTGGTGAGGAACACTTACCTAAAAAACTACCCAATCTTGGACTCTGATGGTGGATTCCTGTTTCCCGGAAGGTACCAGAGAAACCTATATACCATAAATGAGATTATAGTAGTATGGAATATGTTGGTTTTGTTTTTGTTTTATGATCACATAAAACAAATAATATACACCGCTGCCTGAGGTACGCTGCCAGATTGTTGTGTTTTATCTTTTGCTTAAATAAAACTGTATTACACTATTTGGAACCCCCCCCCCTTTCCCTTTTTTTCATATATGAAATATAATTCCTCTATGAGATTCGGATAGAGAGAGGAGAAACCTACAGTTTGAAATTTAAGAAATTGTTGGGCTTCTTCGATATTGCATATACTTCACTTTGAATATTTCCTTATTATCATCCTGGGAGACAGAAACATAAGATCACAAAAACGAGATTTGGTGTGAAATATACACCTTTTCATAAGGTACCCTGCTAAATTTGTGTTTCATTCCACTCTTATAATACATTGTTACACTATTGAATCCCTCCAGTTCCTTTTTTTCATGTCTGAGAATGAAAGAATTGTTTGGCTACTTTGGAACTTTATAAACTCTGCGTTGAAGATCTTCATCCATCGTGTTAGGAGACGTGAGAATTTTCTATATTTGAACTTCACCCTTACCACAATAAGAGTTCATGCTAGACCTTATACTCTTTATAAACTCTACATTTTTTTGCCCTACAGGTGGGCAAAAAAGGTCTTAGCTGCACTCTGTTTTGAAGCACCGAACTTTTTTTCTTTATACTGTATGGTAATACACAGAGTAGCCTGCCTTTGAATGAGCATTGGCCCTCATTCCGAGTTGATCGCTAGCTGCCGTTGTTCGCAGCATAGCGATCAGGCTAAAAATCGGCACTTCTGCGCATGCGTATGGGCCGCAGTATGCACGCGCGAAGTACTTTCACACAAAACTATGCAGTTTCACACAAGGGCGAGCAACGCTTTTCTGTCGCTATGCTGATCGGTGAGTGTTTGACAGGAAGTGGATGTTTCTGGGAGGTAAATGCCCGTTTTCCGGGAGTGTGCTAAAAAACGCAGGCGTGACAGGTGAAAATGCAGGCGTGCCTGGGGAAACGCAAAGTAGGAGTAGGTTTGCAGCTACTCTGAAACTGCTTAGAAAAAATTTCAACACTGTTCTACTAACCTTTCGTCGCACTTCTGCTAAGCTAAGATACACTCCCAGAGGGTGGCGGCTAAGCATTTGCACTGCTGCTAAAAGCAGCTAGCGAGCGATCAACTCGGAATGAGGGCCATTGTTTGTTAGATGCTGTTGCTGTTCCTGCTGCCGAAGGCGATTTATCCATCCAGTGGGCTTTCACAATCATGCAATCTTTAATTTGCTCTGTTTAGCTTGTTAACAGTATCTGTTTTTAAGTGGACAGTGGGTACAATGGCATTTTGTACGCCAATAAAATGTTTTTTTTTTTTTTTTTTGGGGGGGGGGGGTTACATCCTGGTATAGCTGAGAAATGGCTTTTTAGGTAAAATGGAACAGAGATGGCATTTGTCTAAAACTGACTGCAATAATGGCAGATATTGGTCGCAGATTTGATATTAGCATTAGCATAGCTGCTATGGCGTTGGTGATTCCTCTTGCAAAGGATTGTTTAACAGTCAAATGTTGTTTGAAACTACTAGTATCCTTCTTGGTCTACTTCTGGGATGAAGATTCACCCTCAGCTACAGCAGCAGGCCTAGCGCTTGAAGATTCTTCTGAGGAATCTTGGATAGGGGAGGAGTCACCGAGCCTTATGAAATTGGATGCAGGACTACTTCCAATCATTAGTGAGGATATTGATATTGATGATGAAGGTGTTGGTGGTGGAGAATGCTGGTGCTGGCATCTAGCTGAGAAAGGGAAGTAGTTGCTGCATATGAAGGAACAGGGAGGAGATTCCTAGATGGTTAATGTCCCTACCTCTATTAAGTGCAGCTTTGTAAGCACTGCAGATAGCTAGATAAATGTCAGCATTTGGGTAATTCCACACATTAGAGGTGGATTTTTAGGTCCTATGCCCAATGGCCTTCTTCTTGTCATGGACAATAACTGCTTACACTGGTGCCTCACTTACACAAACAACATCCTCAACTTCATCATCAAAATCCTCATTAGCACCAACATCAGCTGCACAAATATCCCCTCATGCACTTCGATAGTAGCAACCTCAATATCTATGTCACCAGCTATACTTCTGCTGCTCAGCCCCACATTTGGAGAGGGAGCAGAAGGAGGCTTCTCTACGAGTACACTTAGACTCTCCTCAGGGATTTGTGACATTTCTGCTTATGAACATGCAGTTTGTTCTACTGCTTTAGTGGTTCTATTTCTTTTCAGCACTGATTTTCCAGTTTTCATTTTTTTTTTACAGCTTTTCTACACTCTATACCAGGGCTGGCCAAACCGGTCCTCGAGATCTACCAACAGTTCATGTTTTCCAGGCCTCCTGGAGATCTGTAGAATTGTCAGGTAGGAATGAATGCAGCACATCTTAATTAGTAATGACTACACCTGTGCACCAGCTAGGTGGTCTGGAAAATGTGTACTGTTGGTAGATCTCGAGGACTGGTTTGGCCAGCCCTGCTCTATACTATTAGCCCTGATGCCATTTCAGCTGATCGAAATGGCCGCATCTCGCAATTAATGACTGATGCTCTTCTCTCAACTGATCATTAGCCATATGGGTATGGGTCGTTGGGTCGACTAAACTTAGGTTGACAGTCATTAGGTCGACCATGGAAAGTCGACATGCATTAGGTCGACATGGCTATGAGGTCGACATGTACTAGGTCGACAGGTCAAAAGGCCGACATGGGTTTTTGGACTTTTTTTGGTGCTGTTTTCTTCGTAAAGTAACGGGGAACCCCAATTAGTGCACCGTGTCACCTCACATGGCTCGCTTCACTCGCCATGCTTCGGGCAAAGTGCCTCGCTCCGCTACCGCTGTGCTCGGCACAGGTTACTGTTAGCAATTGTAGTCAATGTGGATCGGCAAGTATGAAAATGTCCAAAAAATTTTTTACAATGAAAAACTCATGTCGACCTAATGACCATGTCGACCTAATGCATGTCGGCCTTCAGTGGTCGACCTAATGACTGTCCACCTAAGCTGTGTTGACCTAACGACCGTATCCCAGCCATGTCGTCAAATACACAGAAGTAGCACACACAATAGAACAATATATAGTTTTTTTTACTACTTTTTTTATGCAAATGACAGCTTACATTGTGGGGTATCACAGTGCTGTATGCTAACAAATGCAGTGGGGTACAATACGCAGAAGAAGTAGTGCAAGCAATAGAACAATATATTTTTTTTTGACTACTTTTTTTTCGCAAATAGCTCACACTGCAGGGTATTATAGCGCTTATATGTATGTGAACAAACTCAGTGGGGTACAGCACACAAAACAATTTGTACAAAAACTAGACACACCACTTATATTTGGAGTGGATGGACAGTTGACACAGAACAACACAGCAGCAGCCACTGACTGGAGTGGATGGACATTGGACATAGCACAATGGAGACAGCACAGCTCAGCAACCACTGACTGGAGTTGATGGACAGTGGACACAGCACAACACAGCAGCAGCCACTGACTGGAGTGTATGGACACAGTACAATGGAGACAGCACAGCCCAGCAGCCAGCACAGAAGCGTGGACAGTGAGGAATGATGCTGAGTCACCACCATAGGGTTTTATATAGAATCCAAGGCCTACGATAATCTCTGAGATCCGAGCCCGCCCATCTGTAATATAAACTGATAGCAACATAACGGAAAAACAAATTTTGCTATATTCTAGTTACCCTTAGTACGACATCTGTAGTTATTAGGACACTGGAATGGAAAAAGTAGTGGTTGGAAGTAGAGATGAGCGGGTTCGGTTCCTCGGAATCTGAACCCGCCCGAACTTCAGTTTTTTTTACACGGGGCCGAGCGACTCGGATCTTCCCGCCTTGCTCGGTTAACCCGAGCGCGCCCGAACGTCATCATCCCGCTGTCGGATTCTCGCGAGGCTCGGATTCTATTGCGAGACTCGGATTCTATATAAGGAGCCGCGCGTCGCCGCCATTTTCACACGTGCATTGAGATTGATAGGGAGAGGACGTGGCTGGCGTCCTCTCCGTTTATAGAGAAGAGAGTGAGACTAGAGTAGAGAGAGACACAGTATTTACTTTAGTAATTTTGGGGAGCATTAGGAGGAGTACTACTACTTGCTGAAGTGATAGTGTGACTGTATATCTGACTTGTGGGGGAGACAGTGGGGAGCAGTTAGAGTCTGAGAGCAGGAGTACATATTTTAACGTACAGTGCACACTTTTGCTGCCAGAGTGCCACACTGCCATTGTGACCACACTGACCACCAGTATATATTGTGATTGTCTGCTTAGGAGTACTACTTGCAAGTTGCTGATAGTGTGACCAGTGACCTGACCACCAGTTTAATTAATCACCACCAGTTTAATATATATATATATATATATATATATAATTGTATATAATATATATATAATTGTATACCACCTACCCGTGTTTTTTTTTTTTTTCTTTCTTCTTGATACATACTACTATAGTAGCTTACTGTAGCAGTCTGCGGTGCTGCTGAGCTGACAGTGTCCAGCAGGTCCGTCATCAGTCATTACATAATAAATATATATACCTGTCCGGCTGCAGTACTAGTGATATTATATATATATATATATTAATTTCATCTCATTATCATCCAGTCTATATTAGCAGCAGACACAGTACGGTAGTCCACGGCTGTAGCTACCTCTGTGTCGGCAGTCGCTCGTCCATCCATAATTGTATACCACCTACCCGTGTTTTTTTTTTATTCTTTCTTCTTGATACATACTACTATAGTAGCTTACTGTAGCAGTCTGCGGTGCTGCTGAGCTGACAGTGTCCAGCAGGTCCGTCATCAGTCATTACATAATAAATATATATACCTGTCCGGCTGCAGTACTAGTGATATTATATATATATATATATTAATTTCATCTCATTATCATCCAGTCTATATTAGCAGCAGACACAGTACGGTAGTCCACGGCTGTAGCTACCTCTGTGTCGGCAGTCGCTCGTCCATCCATAATTGTATACCACCTACCCGTGTTTTTTTTTTTCTTTCTTCTTGATACATACTACTATAGTAGCTTACTGTAGCAGTCTGCGGTGCTGCTGAGCTGACAGTGTCCAGCAGGTCCGTCATCAGTCATTACATAATAAATATATATACCTGTCCGGCTGCAGTACTAGTGATATTATATATATATATATATATATATATATATATAAATTTCATCTCATTATCATCCAGTCTATATTAGCAGCAGAAACAGTACGGTAGTCCACGGCTGTAGCTACCTCTGTGTCGGCAGTCGCTCGTCCATCCATAAGTATACTAGTATCCATCCATCTCCATTGTTTACCTGAGGTGCCTTTTAGTTGTGCCTATTAAAATATGGAGAACAAAAATGTTGAGGTTCCAAAATTAGGGAAAGATCAAGATCCACTTCCACCTCGTGCTGAAGCTGCTGCCACTAGTCATGGCCGAGACGATGAAATGCCAGCAACGTCGTCTGCCAAGGCCGATGCCCAATGTCATAGTACAGAGCATGTAAAATCCAAAACACCAAATATCAGTAAAAAAAGGACTCCAAAATCTAAAATAAAATTGTCGGAGGAGAAGCGTAAACTTGCCAATATGCCATTTACCACACGGAGTGGCAAGGAACGGCTGAGGCCCTGGCCTATGTTCATGGCTAGTGGTTCAGCTTCACATGAGGATGGAAGCACTCAGCCTCTCGCTAGAAAAATGAAAAGACTCAAGCTGGCAAAAGCACCGCAAAGAACTGTGCGTTCTTCGAAATCCCAAATCCACAAGGAGAGTCCAATTGTGTCGGTTGCGATGCCTGACCTTCCCAACACTGGACGTGAAGAGCATGCGCCTTCCACCATTTGCACGCCCCCTGCAAGTGCTGGAAGGAGCACCCGCAGTCCAGTTCCTGATAGTCAGATTGAAGATGTCAGTGTTGAAGTACACCAGGATGAGGAGGATATGGGTGTTGCTGGCGCTGGGGAGGAAATTGACAAGGAGGATTCTGATGGTGAGGTGGTTTGTTTAAGTAAGGCACCCGGGGAGACACCTGTTGTCCGTGGGAGGAATATGGCCGTTGACATGCCTGGTGAAAATACCAAAAAAATCAGCTCTTCGGTGTGGAAGTATTTCAACAGAAATGCGGACAACATTTGTCAAGCCGTGTGTTGCCTTTGTCAAGCTGTAATAAGTAGGGGTAAGGACGTTAACCACCTCGGAACATCCTCCCTTATATGTTACCTGCAGCGCATTCATAATAAGTCAGTGACAAGTTCAAAAACTTTGGGCGACAGCGGAAGCAGTCCACTGACCAGTAAATCCCTTCCTCTTGTAACCAAGCTCACGCAAACCACCCCACCAACTCCCTCAGTGTCAATTTCCTCCTTCCCCAGGAATGCCAATAGTCCTGCAGGCCATGTCACTGGCAATTCTGACGATTCCTCTCCTGCCTGGGATTCCTCCGATGCATCCTTGCGTGTAACGCCTACTGCTGCTGGCACTGCTGTTGTTGCTGCTGGGAGTCGATGGTCATCCCAGAGGGGAAATCGTAAGACCACTTTTACTACTTCCACCAAGCAATTGACTGTCCAACAGTCCTTTGCGAGGAAGATGAAATATCACAGCAGTCATCCTGCTGCAAAGCGGATAACTGAGGCCTTGACAACTATGTTGGTGTTAGACGTGCGTCCGGTATCCGCCGTTAGTTCACAGGGAACTAGACAATTTCTTGAGGTAGTGTGCCCCCGTTACCAAATACCATCTAGGTTCCACTTCTCTAGGCAGGCGATACCGAGAATGTACACGGACGTCAGAAAAAGACTCACCAGTGTCCTAAAAAATGCAGTTGTACCCAATGTCCACTTAACCACAGACATGTGGACAAGTGGAGCAGGGCAGGGTCAGGACTATATGACTGTGACAGCCCACTGGGTAGATGTATGGACTCCCGCCGCAAGAACAGCAGCGGCGGCACCAGTAGCAGCATCTCGCAAACGCCAACTCTTTCCTAGGCAGGCTACGCTTTGTATCACCGGTTTCCAGAATACGCACACAGCTGAAAACCTCTTACGGCAACTGAGGAAGATCATCGCGGAATGGCTTACCCCAATTGGACTCTCCTGTGGATTTGTGGCATCGGACAACGCCAGCAATATTGTGTGTGCATTAAATATGGGCAAATTCCAGCACGTCCCATGTTTTGCACATACCTTGAATTTGGTGGTGCAGAATTTTTTAAAAAACGACAGGGGCGTGCAAGAGATGCTGTTGGTGGCCAGAAGAATTGCGGGACACTTTCGGCGTACAGGCACCACGTACAGAAGACTGGAGCAACACCAAAAACGCCTGAACCTGCCCTGCCATCATCTGAAGCAAGAACTGGTAACGAGGTGGAATTCAACCCTATATATGCTTCAGAGGTTGGAGGAGCAGCAAAAGGCCATTCAAGCCTATACAATTCAGCACGATATAGGAGGTGGAATGCACCTGTCTCAAGCGCAGTGGAGAATGATTTCAACGTTGTGCAAGGTTCTGCTGCCCTTTGAACTTGCCACACGTGAAGTCAGTTCAGACACTGCCAGCCTGAGTCAGGTCATTCCCCTCATCAGGCTTTTGCAGAAGAAGCTGGAGACATTGAAGGAGGAGCTAACACGGAGCGATTCCGCTAGGCATGTGGGACTTGTGGATGGAGCCCTTAATTCGCTTAACAAGGATTCACGGGTGGTCAATCTGTTGAAATCAGAGCACTACATTTTGGCCACCGTGCTCGATCCTAGATTTGAAACCTACCTTGGATCTCTCTTTCCGGCAGACACAAGTCTGCTGGGGTTCAAAGACCTGCTGGTGAGAAAATTGTCAAGTCAAGCGGAACGCGACCTGTCAACATCTCCTCC
Organism: Pseudophryne corroboree; assembly: GCF_028390025.1. Classification (NCBI taxonomy): domain Eukaryota; kingdom Metazoa; phylum Chordata; class Amphibia; order Anura; family Myobatrachidae; genus Pseudophryne; species Pseudophryne corroboree. The sequence continues at coordinate 699,504,386 of NC_086445.1, forward strand.
TTCACATTCTCCCGCAACTGGGGGTGCGAGGAAAAGGCTCAGAATTCCGAGCCCACCCGCTGGCGGTGATGCAGGGCAGTCTGGAGCGACTGCTGATGCTGACATCTGGTCCGGACTGAAGGACCTGACAACGATTACGGACATGTCGTCTACTGTCACTGCATATGATTCTCTCCCCATTGAAAGAATGGTGGAGGATTATATGAGTGACCGCATCCAAGTAGGCACGTCACACAGTCCGTACTTATACTGGCAGGAAAAAGAGGCAATTTGGAGGCCCTTGCACAAACTGGCTTTATTCTACCTAAGTTGCCCTCCCACAAGTGTGTACTCCGAAAGAGTGTTTAGTGCCGCCGCTCACCTTGTCAGCAATCGGCGTACGAGGTTACTTCCAGAAAATGTGGAGAAGATGATGTTCATTAAAATGAATTATAATCAATTCCTCCGTGGAGACATTGACCAGCAGCAATTGCCTCCACAAAGTACACAGGGAGCTGAGATGGTGGATTCCAGTGGGGACGAATTGATAATCTGTGAGGAGGGGGATGTACACGGTGATATATCGGAGGTTGATGATGAGGTGGACATCTTGCCTCTGTAGAGCCAGTTTGTGCAAGGAGAGATTAATTGCTTCTTTTTTGGTGGGGGTCCAAACCAACCCGTCATTTCAGTCACAGTCGTGTGGCAGACCCTGTCACTGAAATGATGGGTTGGTTAAAGTGTGCATGTCCTGTTTATACAACATAAGGGTGGGTGGGAGGGCCCAAGGACAATTCCATCTTGCACCTCTTTTTTCTTTTTTTCTTCTTTGCGTCATGTGCTGTTTGGGGAGTGTTTTTTGGAAGGGCCATCCTGCGTGACACTGCAGTGCCACTCCTAGATGGGCCAGGTGTTTGTGTCGGCCACTAGGGTCGCTTATCTTACTCACACAGCTACCTCATTGCGCCTCTTTTTTTCTTTGCGTCATGTGCTGTTTGGGGAGTGTTTTTTGGAAGGGCCATCCTGCGTGACACTGCAGTGCCACTCCTAGATGGGCCAGGTGTTTGTGTCGGCCACTAGGGTCGCTTATCTTACTCACACAGCTACCTCATTGCGCCTCTTTTTTTCTTTGCGTCATGTGCTGTTTGGGGAGTGTTTTTTGGAAGGGCCATCCTGCGTGACACTGCAGTGCCACTCCTAGATGGGCCAGGTGTTTGTGTCGGCCACTAGGGTCGCTTATCTTACTCACACAGCTACCTCATTGCGCCTCTTTTTTTCTTTGCGTCATGTGCTGTTTGGGGAGTGTTTTTTGGAAGGGCCATCCTGCGTGACACTGCAGTGCCACTCCTAGATGGGCCAGGTGTTTGTGTCGGCCACTAGGGTCGCTTATCTTACTCACACAGCTACCTCATTGCGCCTCTTTTTTTCTTTGCGTCATGTGCTGTTTGGGGAGTGTTTTTTGGAAGGGCCATCCTGCGTGACACTGCAGTGCCACTCCTAGATGGGCCAGGTGTTTGTGTCGGCCACTAGGGTCGCTTAGCTTACTCACACAGCTACCTCATTGCGCCTCTTTTTTTCTTTGCGTCATGTGCTGTTTGGGGAGTGTTTTTTGGAAGGGCCATACTGCGTGACACTGCAGTGCCACTCCTAGATGGGCCAGGTGTTTGTGTCGGCCACTAGGGTCGCTTATCTTACTCACACAGCTACCTCATTGCGCCTCTTTTTTTCTTTGCGTCATGTGCTGTTTGGGGAGTGTTTTTTGGAAGGGCCATCCTGTGTGACACTGCAGTGCCACTCCTAGATGGGCCAGGTGCTTGTGTCGGCCACTAGGGTCGCTTATCTTACTCACACAGCTACCTCATTGCGCCTCTTTTTTTCTTTGCGTCATGTGCTGTTTGGGGAGTGTTTTTTGGAAGGGCCATCCTGCGTGACAATGCAGTGCCACTCCTAGATGGGCCAGGTGTTTGTGTCGGCCACTAGGGTCGCTTATCTTACTCACACAGCTACCTCATTGCGCCTCTTTTTTTCTTTGCGTCATGTGCTGTTTGGGGAGTGTTTTTTGGAAGGGCCATCCTGCGTGACACTGCAGTGCCACTCCTAGATGGGCCAGGTGTTTGTGTCGGCCACTAGGGTCGCTTATCTTACTCACACAGCTACCTCATTGCGCCTCTTTTTTTCTTTGCGTCATGTGCTGTTTGGGGAGTGTTTTTTGGAAGGGCCATCCTGCGTGACACTGCAGTGCCACTCCTAGATGGGCCAGGTGTTTGTGTCGGCCACTAGGGTCGCTTATCTTACTCACACAGCTACCTCATTGCGCCTCTTTTTTTCTTTGCGTCATGTGCTGTTTGGGGAGTGTTTTTTGGAAGGGCCATCCTGCGTGACAATGCAGTGCCACTCCTAGATGGGCCAGGTGTTTGTGTCGGCCACTAGGGTCGCTTATCTTACTCACACAGCTACCTCATTGCGCCTCTTTTTTTCTTTGCGTCATGTGCTGTTTGGGGAGTGTTTTTTGGAAGGGCCATCCTGCGTGACACTGCAGTGCCACTCCTAGATGGGCCAGGTGTTTGTGTCGGCCACTAGGGTCGCTTAGCTTAGTCATCCAGCGACCTCGGTGCAAATTTTAGGACTAAAAATAATATTGTGAGGTGTGAGGTATTCAGAATAGACTGAAAATGAGTGGAAATTATGGTTTTTGAGGTTAATAATACTTTGGGGTCAAAATGACCCCCAAATTCTATGATTTAAGCTGTTTTTTAGTGTTTTTTGAAAAAAACACCCGAATCCAAAACACACCCGAATCCGACAAAAAAAATTCGGTGAGGTTTTGCCAAAACGCGGTCGAACCCAAAACACGGCCGCGGAACCGAACCCAAAACCAAAACACAAAACCCGAAAAATTTCAAGTGCACATCTCTAGTTGGAAGTGATAGCTAATATCAGGGTTGTACTGGTCCACAGGCGTACTACTGGGGAAATCCCTGGTGGGCCCCACTGCATGCGGATTCCAGACTATGCGCATGAATTATACATATGTTACATTATACTGCGCAGGACTGTGGTGTATGGGGTCCAGACTATGCACTCTCTAATGTTTAGCCATACTGCTGTAGTGGCTGGCCACACCCCTCTGGAAACTGACCACACCCTTACACATGGGCTCCTACCATTGCATTCCCCCCAGTAGGCCCTTCATGCCCCGTCTGACACTGTCTGATATTGATTGTTTATGCTAAGTTACGGTAAGCTGCTGCACTGTTTATTGACTAGCCAGCATGTTTTTGTGTCTCTCATTTTATGCCATCCTTAAAGTGTATATCTTTTGCCCTTATATTACTTATCGCATAATACCAGTATTTATTCATTATATTCTCTGTGATACAATACTGTATTGCTGCAGCTGTTTCCATCTTTGTTATTCTTTTACAAAGAGCCGTAGTAAGGGTGGTGTGACTGCTACAGCCACCAAGGGCATGAAGCACTGAGGACGGTAACCCCAAATGCCGTTGCCTATCTGTTGTAGTGCTGAAACACTCCAGATGAAATACATGATGTGCATGTAGTGTGCATGATTGTCCCCCACTGCTCTCCTTGCTCCTGCTTAGGGCTGACCATTGACCATTGATGGCTAGAAACACTGCAGGGAAAGTTGGAGGCGGTAAGTTCAAAGTGCCAACATAGGCCCTCATTCCGAGTTGACCGCTAGCTACCGTTGTTCGCAGCACAACGATCAGGCTAAAAATCGGCACTTCTGCGCATGCGTACGGGCCGCAGTACGCACGCGCGAAGTACTTTCACACAAAACTATGCAGTTTCACACAAGGGTGAGCAACGGTTTTCTGTCGCTATGCTGATCGGTGAGTGTTTGACAGGAAGTGAGTGTTTCTGGGAGGTAACTGGCCGTTTTCTGGGAGTGTGCTAAAAAACGCAGGCGTGACAGGTGAAAACGTAGGCGTGCCTGGGGAAACGGGGGAGTGGCTGGCCGAACGCAGGGCGTGTTTGTGACGTCAAAACAGGAACCTAACAGTCTGAAGTGATCGCAAGGAAGGAGTAGGTCTGCAGCTACTCAGAAACTGCTTCTAAAAAAATTCACCCCTATTCTGCTAACCTTTCGTTCGCACTTCTGCCAAGCTAATATACACTCCCAGAGGGAGTCAACTCGGAATGAGGGCCATTGTCAGGGCCGAAACTAGGATTTCTGTCACCCGGGGCAAGGTAGTCATTTGACACCCCCCCCCCCCCCCCGCAAAAAATAAATAAAAATATTTTACAATAAATGAATAAAAATAATAAAATAAAAAATAAATAAATGAATAAAAATATTATATATATATATATATATATATATCTCTTTCAGAACTTTTTAACCTGAAAAACTGCCTTTTCTAACATAAATTTCATATCCAGGAAAAAGTGTCCCCATTTTACACATTGCGGCAGGAAAAAGTGTCCCCATTTTACACATTGCGGCAGGCACGTGTCCCCATTTTACACAGTAAGCTGGCAAGTGTCCCCATTTTACACAGTACGCTGGCAAGTGTCCCCATTTTACACATTGCGGCAGGCACAGGTCCCCATTTTACACAGTACGCAGGCACAGGTCCCCATTTTACACAGTACGCTGGCAAGTGTCCCCATTTTACACAGTACGCTGGCACAGGTCCCCATTTTACACAGTACGCTGGCACAGGTCCCCATTTTACACAGTACGCTGGCACAGGTCCCCATTTTACACATTACGCTGGCACAGGTCCCCATTTTACACAGTACGCAGGCACAGGTCCCCATTTTACACAGTACGCTGGCACAGGTCCCCATTTTACACAGTACGCTGGCACAGGTCCCCATTTTACACAGTACGCAGGCACAGGTCCCCATTTTACACAGTACGCAGGCACAGGTCCCCATTTTACACAGTACGCTGGCACAGGTCCCCATTTTACACAGTACGCTGGCACAGGTCCCCATTTTACACAGTACGCTGGCACAGGTCCCCATTTTACACAGTACGCTGGCACAGGTCCCCATTTTACACAGTACGCTGGCACAGGTCCCCATTTTACACAGTACGCTGGCACAGGACCCCATTTTACACAGTACGCTGGCACAGGTCCCCATTTTACACAGTACGCTGGCAAGTGTCCCCATTTTACACAGTACGCTGGCACAGGTCCCCATTTTACACAGTACGCTGGCACAGGTCCCCATTTTACACAGTACGCAGGCACAGGTCCCCATTTTACACAGTACGCTGGCACAGGTCCCCATTTTACACATTACGCTGGCACAGGTCCCCATTTTACACAGTACGCAGGCACAGGTCCCCATTTTACACAGTACGCTGGCACAGGTCCCCATTTTACACAGTACGCTGGCACAGGTCCCCATTTTACACAGTACGCTGGCACAGGTCCCCATTTTACACAGTACGCTGGCACAGGTCCCCATTTTACACAGTACGCTGGCACAGGTCCCCATTTTACACAGTACGCTGGCACAGGTCCCCATTTTACACAGTACGC